>NW_028277916.1:0-300000 GCF_059751315.1 Micrasema longulum
TCACATAGTTTATATCCGAAAGGTTAAATATAGGTCTTATCAGAGTCTAAGGGCCTATATCTGTAATGATTTACTGCGGAACCCTTATATAAAGAGATCATAAAACGATTGATACTAATCCTCATATTCGTATCCGACCTTCAAACTTACAGTTTTGTACGTTCTTGGTAAAATGAAAAATTAAAGAAGTTTGTATTATCTTAAATAACGATATTTTCGATATTAAAAACATCCTATCAAATTAACTCACACGCTTTTAATGACACATAAAAATATAATATTCAGTTTTCGTTCACAGGGTTAAAAGAATTACGAATGCTTACATAAAGGCAAACAATAATAGTAAGAATCAAACTTCTATTTAGAAAAAAAACTAAGTTGCAAAATCTAATTTTATTTAAGAAAAAAAATATGAAATGGTTAATGTGTAACAAAGCTTTATATTGATTATCATTAAATGTCATCTATTTTATTTGTTTAAATAAATTTTTAGTGAAAATTAGGTATGCTTTTAGTTCTTAAAAATGTTTATATTACTTTTTAAATTTATATAATTTCTCTAACGTATCTATTTGTAAAGGAAAAATAAGAAACCTGCTGACAAGCCGGTTTCGCGGTTAAGTGGGTTTCATTATTTTTCCTTTTATATTTTCTGTTCATGTTTTTACCTTCTTTAATAAAAATACATAAAAAATAAATAATACATATATATAAAGCAGTAACAAAATATGATATGGAAAAAAAAATTTGGAGAAAAAACAATCAAAATTCAAACCATTCAAAACATATTTATTTGTTAATTTATAAATTAAACATAACCTGTACAATGTTATTTGTAGACTGTAAGTAAGAATTAAGATTTGTTTATGTGTGCCCTATTTCAAGATTTTTTAAAAATTGTTTAAATTTTTACTGATAAAATTGTCATTATCATCCCCTTTTCTGTACCTACTGGTGCCCAGGAGACTGCATTGGTAAACCAAATTCACCATTGTTTGATCTTCTGTTACATAAAGGTAACGCTAACTTATGGTACTTCACCCGTTTTATGGCAAAACAATGCATCTCAAAAAGCTCGAACTGAGATAGTCGCTTTTAAAATGTTTAATAGCATTTATATCAGAACTTTTATGTAGTTTCACCATATTGCCAATCAACAACTTTTTATTAAAAAATCATCTTAAATACTATATAATAGATCTCAAAGCCTATTTTTGACAATCGACGATTTCGATAAAAATGCAATGGTTCACTCTTTTTATTTGAAAAAAAAATATCCCACTTCATTTTGTTGATGACAATAATGACAAAACTCAAGGACAATGATTATGATACATTGGCTTTCGATGTTTTTAGTGAGTAATTTAAAGAAGATTAGTTTTTTTTATGGTTATGATGATATTTTCAATTATGAATCAATTTCTGAACCGATTTGATAAATCTGATGCCACAAAAAATGCAATATTTGTATTCTAATAATATAACCATCTTTATTATCATCATCGTAAAATGCATAATTTGCTATAATTTTTTTAATAATTAACTTAATTCATCGGATTAATTGGGATGAAATGTGTTAAGTTAGTAGTGGGGGAGGAGGCGGAACATGCGCGGACGCAGGTCGTCCTTACGTTGGATCGAGAATAGTCAGAAACACTCGTCCGGGATTCTTGTCATATTAACATTCAGAACTGTATTCTTCATCCGCCTGGATATTTAAGTATCTTATAATCTATAATACATAAATTAATCCTAAGTTTTTGTTCAAAACATAAAAGAAAATTGATTAAATTTCCACAACAAGAAAAAAAGGGGTTATATTTGAACGGAAAATATAGTAAATGGGAAAATTGGAAATGTAGCATAGCGTCAACAGACGCTTTGTTAACAAAACAGCTTTGTGGTTTTCACCCCCACTCGAATCGTGGGACCGAATGTCTAAATTTCGCTTTATTTTAATGTCTTACAGAGTTTCATTCGCGCTTTTTAACACGTGTCTTATTTACATTTACCAAGAGAGCTTTAACTTCTTACCATGGCAATGTTCAGTGGTTCTATAACTTGAAAGACAACAACACATGAAGTATAATTTTCCTATCGGAAAATCATATTGAGCAAAATTTAAAATAAAGAAGACATGTTTTAGCAATACTAAAAAAAAATCTGTTCTGTGTATGAAATAGAACCCGAATCCTAGACGAGTGTTTCGACTCAAAGAGCAGTATCAGGTAAAAAAAAGAAGAAAAAAAAGGAAATCGATTGGAAATAAGTCCACCTCCTTGTATAGTAGTCGGCTAGTTTATATTCCATTCTTGAGATCCTGGATTCGATTTCTAGCTGGGTGGACTTGAAATATTGATTGTAGTGGCTGTTTAAACTGCAATATTTTTTTGTTCCTATGCCACTTGAAGTCAAAGTCTGATTACCTTACTAAAATGTAATAGATTATCTTAATACGCTGCATTTAGTTAAGAAATGCAGTTCCCTTTGCAACACTGGGTGCAGAAAGGCGAATAGTGGCGATGATAAATTGTGTCCATGTCTGGACGAAATAAAATAAGTTCTGTATGAAATAGAACAAGACCGCCTTAATGTGTCATGCCTTCATTTTTTTATTTCGTTCGTATCCCTTGTTCCTATTACTATCAAAACAATGTTTCGCTCTCATTTCAGCTACATACGAACGAACTATATGTGAATCTTGCGTTCACCATTAAAAAATCTTAGACATGTGTTTCACACTTGATGATAACTCTAAAAAAAATTTTCCACCTCTGAATGAAAACTTCTCCGTTGGGCTTTTACTATCTGCCGAATTATTTGCGACGGGGACAATATTATCAGCAAACTTTTTCTGTACTCACCCTATGCCTAATTTCCTGTCCCATGGTCTCCATCTTAGATATTTGAGTGCTTCTCTTTCCACTCTGTATCTGAAAACATGACCTGTCTATGTGTCTATGACCATTTTAGTTTGACATTATGAAATATCACTTTGATAACTTTAGTTTATCTGATTTTCTTATTTCTAATTTTATCTCTCAGACTTACGCCTAGCATTTGTCTCTCTGTAGATCGTTGGGTACATTTCAGTTTATGTATAGTCCCCATGATAATTTATAGACAGCGTGATAGTTATGTTAGCATTCAAAAGATACATGTTTTAAATACTTTTCTCTTTAAGTTAACGGGAATATCTTTTTTTTAAGAACATAATTAAATCTTTCAAAAGCTGCTTAGGCCTAGTCTAACTTTTCTTTGTATTTCTGTTGTCTGGTTTTCTTTCCCTAATTTGATTTCATGTCTTAGATTATACAAATTTTTCAAGAACTTCAATTCTTAAACACCTTAAGATGAATAGAATAAATGAACTAAAGTAGTACAGTAGCAACATGTAAGCTTACGTACATCCCTTACCTCTATTTTTACTTGAAAATTTCAAGTTCTCGTACTTACCTTATGTTTACTAAAAAAATTACACCCACGTGCTTCAAACTTTCTGCTATTTTTTTATCGAAATATAAGGGGTTTTTATTTAAGGAATGAAACCCCGAACCAACGTTGGAGAATCCACACATTCCATTACTCAGTGGCCCTGGGGAAGGGGGAGGGGCCAAGGGAAACACAAGAAAGTCGCAGCGACAAGCTTTTAAAATGGTAAAATCTAATTGCTATGGCACAGTGCCATCTTTCAGGGTTCCTGGCATACGATTTCACAAAAGTTCAGATAACATTTCGTATATACATAATGCTTACAGATGTCAAAATTATGAAAATGTTCACCGAATACTATTGCACCATAAATATTTTATTTATGAATAATAAAACCATATTCCTTACTTTTATTTTATAAAACAAATATTGTGACTGAAAAAGTCTGTTAGTTATTATACAGTGTTAGTTGAAAAAATGAACTTGAAATCAACTATGCAGCTCCTTAAACGGCACTGGGGTGGCGATGGAATACTTATTTGAAAAGGTTAAACGGAAAACAAGATAAATGCCTAATGGCTGTTCTGGTCTGGTCTGACACAGGCTGGTTAAGTTATCAATTGAACGTTGTTATGCAGAAAACAGCCAGTCCACAACTTTGAAAAAATTAGATATTGGTGCTATCGGGTGCAGTAAGGTTAATTCTATGTTCTGCTTAAAGCAGCCGGACCGTTTTCATACTAAAAACTGTAATAATCTATTACAACAGAGATGAAGAATATAAAAGAGAAGGTAATATAGAAGTCCAGGCATCTACAGGGCTTATGACCTGTCAATGGCTGGTTTAAGTGGCCACTTTACACACTGTGTAACATTCACCATTCTGCCTTTATTTGAACATCTATATTCCTTCAGTTCTTTCATCTGTTGATGTTTGTGAAGTTAAATTATATATTTATAAAATAATATTTTCAGGCGTTGCCTGGTATGTAGGTGAAATAAATCAATTTGATGAATCTCACCCGCATAAATAAAGGTTTCAGCTCTTTAACTTCACAAACATCAACATATGAAAGAACTGAAGGAATATAGATGTTCAAATATAGGCAGAATGGTGAATGTTACACAGTGTGTAAAGTGGCCACTTAAACCAGCCATTGACAGGTCATAAGCCCTGTAGATGCCTGGACTTCCATATTACCTTCTCTTAAATGTTCTTCATCTCTGTTGTAATATGTTAATATAAACAGCTCCCCAGGGAGTTGAATCCAGTCCTCGTCTACAAAAATTTGGACAAACTCAAAATATTACTGTAATAATCACCTTCTGAATATAGTGTCGATCACAAAAACGGCATTTCTTCATATGCAGAAAACACCCAAAGCACTAGAAAAATCTTAAAGTACTTACAAATCATTTGAACTGGTCAATTACATAATTCAACTCTTGTTTGTAATATAAAAAACCTGATGTATTCATTGTTTATCATTTGTCAAAGTGAAAAACATTCCAACTGTTGTGTAGATTTCATTTTTAAATTCATTTCAACAGAGAGGGAAAATTTTTGATTTTTTTTACAACTCCCTAGAGAGGAAATCCAGCCAGTCTGCAAGCATTTGGACATAATCAAACATTGTAGATTTCATTTTTGACTCTTTTCATAAAAGTGCTATTATATCAACAATATTTTGAGTTTGTCCAAATTTTTGTAGACAAGGACTGGATTCAACTCCCTGGGAAGCTGTTTATATTAACATATTACAACAGAGATGAAGAACATTTAAGAGAAGGTAATATAGAAGTCTAGCCATCTACAGGGCTTATGACCTGTCAATGGCTGGTTTAAGTGGCCACTTTCCACACTGTGTAACATTCATCATTCTGCCTATATTTGAACATCTATATTCCTTCAATTATTTCATATAATGATGTTCGTGAAGTTAAAGAGCTGAAATCTTTATTTATGCGGGTAAGATTCATCTAATTGAATTATGCTATTATACCAGTTTTACTTTTCTATGGCTGGCTGCTTTCTGTATAACTACGTTTAATTAACACACTTGCAAAACATGCACACAATCTTTATAAACTTCTTAGGGGTCGACAAAGATCTTAACATACCAACTCAAAATATTTTTTCAAAAGTTTTTTCTTTATTTTTCATATAAATATTCCAAATTCGGCCTTGTTTTAACACGTGCTGCTGATACTTCATAAAATTCTAATTCTAAGCTGCCTCTTCTTCACACCTGAGGCTGCGGGGTTCCGCTAATCCAGGAAGATCCGCGGTTTTAAAATATTTCAATCATTTTGATAGGTTTTATTTTTTTGTCTCTTCAATATTTCATAGTCCCCGGGCTGGCATCTTAAATGTACGACTGATTATCTCTCATTTTTCAACTTATAATATCGTGGTTATACAAGTAAAAGTGACCGTTTGCAAAAATGACGAAATTGAAATTATTGACTTTTTGACATCGTATTAGCATAAAGCTTGAATGGTAAAAATGCAAAGTCGATCCGACACTCTAAAAAGAATTTAATTTGTACAATATTTGACCATTTGATAGAAGCTTTCAGATTTTTGAAAAGTAAAACTGACCAACACACAAAGTCACTTTTATTATTAGTAAATTTAAGATCCAAAGAATTGACCAAGTAACAGTTTTACAGTTAATTTTACTTGTAGGGAGATGTCACCAATGAAGTGTTAGTTAGAGTAAGTATTCAGTAGTTATTAAGTTAGTATACCTTTTTTATTTGACAGATACGGTTTTTTTATAAAAAACTTCTTTAATCAAATATATGCTTTAGATTATTACGTAACGCTTCTTAATTATTTGTTCTTTTTCAAATATTTGGTATTTCTGTGTTTATTTAACCTTCATAAATATAAAAAAATGAATTATTGATATAAAAAATCCCAAAAGCATAATTTATAGTTATAAAATAAAATACTACCTCGCTCAATGACCAAAACAAAAATGATAATCTGCCAAATTCCATGACAAATTTTATAGGTAAAATTGACTCAGTTTTTAAATATATTTTTTTCACTTAAAAGTGATAATGTTTTTTAAAAATGTTTATACTCTACATTAAAGTTGAAAGTACCATACATATAATGTAAAATTACCAACCACCTACTTGAAAAATCTGATCTTTGAGAAGCAATTGAACTCTAGAAAAACACTAAAATGGCTCCCCTGAACATTATTGATGTTGTCACTTGGTTAATTTCTCTTGTATGCCCACGATTTAACAAAATCAAATATCGAAACACTTTGCCATTGATACGCCAATTTCGTGTCTTATGTACCGCCAAGTGCATAAAGGGAAAGGATGATGATGTTTTTTTGGTCCCAACAAACGCTAACGCTACTAAAAGAAATATTATCTCGTTCAAGCATCTCTGTACTACAATAATAAATTAAATAAACGTATATAGTTGTATAGTTTGGTGACAGTTGAAGTATTGTATTTCCTTCATTAGCGGTTAATTAAACCTGCTTTATTCATTTCTCAAGTCTAAAATAGACGTACTAGCTAGAATACTGATTATTGTTATTTTTTAGATAGACATGAATTATTTATTAAAATTATTAAATCATTAGCAGTGCGGTAAAAACTTAAAACTTTTAACATAAAAACAATACTGGAATAGTTGATAATTTTATACTATATAAATGCAGAAGAATTTTAAATTTTAAAAATCTCTTGAATATTTGTTTGCGCCACATGTTTATCGTGTATTGCTCGTTTATAAGGTTGTTGTGTTAAATTTATTGCTACCTACTAAAAATGTTGTAATTATCCTACTGTTGGTACAATATTTTTCTCTCCAGCCTAATAAAAACTGAACGGTCACCGAATATACATGTGATTTTAATATTCTCAGCGTGATCGTCAACAAGTTTTGGCCATCAATAAGTCATTACAATCTACTAAGTCGTCGTATCGTATGAATCAATAATCAATAAACCGACAAGTGCCAATCTGATCACATAATCTGATAGGACCTGCCGCGAGAGAGAAGTTCGAATATTTAGGCTTAGAAGAATCCCAGTACAAGGTAGGTTATTGCATTAATTTGTAATGGGGTTCAGTAGCAAAGTAAATGAAGGTAATGCATAGCAAAGCCAAATTCGCGAACCAGCAAAATTCGAGCGTCCATCTGCTATCTGGCGAGTGGCATGATCAATATTTCTTACTTTTTTTTATTAATTTTACCCCGCATTCTATTAAAAGTATAAATAAACTTTTAAGAAATAATAAACATCCAATTGATAAAAAAAACATGCTTAAATTTTTTATCCAGAGACAAAGCAACTCATGCCCCAGAAAAAATATTGTTGAATCCTATACCTATTTTTTGTTGTTGACTGAAGCGTATATTTTTTTAATTTCTTTTTTTTCTATGAGCCAAAGCACTCGCAAACGAGTGGAGGCGTGTAAAAAAAAAAAAAAATTATCTCATACCTATATACTACTTTTTATTTAGTAGGCTCCTTATTATTTTTCTGAGAATGTATAGCCTGGGCGTAAAATACTGAATACGATATGTTAGCAGAAGATGAATTTTAGGTATTTTTAATTCAAATTTGTTAGTTAGATTGGGATTTTCTTAACACACGATTGTGGTACAAAGAGGTCAACCAAGCTCTACCAGTTTTTTCAAATCAAATGTAAAATATCATTAAACGTACAAAATTATTTTTCCTGCCAAATTTAAATGTGGAAAAATATTCGGAAATCGCTTTTTTGCCCAAACACGTATTTTTATTTTATTTATTAAATCATTCAAAATAACGAGACACAAATTAAACATGTTTTTTCAGAGCAGAACATACCGGATTTTCTCAACTACATTATAAAACAGTAAATATTACATAGTAGAAATTAAATAAAATAAAATATAAGTGTCCGATGCACTTTTTATCGCTTATTTTTATGTGAATAAATATATATAATATGTTTTTTTTTTATTTTTAAAAATGACAATATTTTCAACATTTTCGTTTGAAAATATTTTTTTTTAAATTATAATATACGTCCAGAGGGCTTTTACGTGAAACGCAGAAAATTAAAATTCAATCGTTTTATGGTAAAACAACTCTATTTGTAGGTTTAATAATTATGTATATAACAGACAATTTTTCTTTTAAAGTTAATAATTATGTTTTTTCTTAAGTTAGTGTGCATATTATCATACATTCAGGCATCTCTTTATACATTTTTAAACTTTTATACATGACGCGATTTTGGGATTACAATTTTTTTTAAATGGCATCCATATTTCTAGGAATATAATTACGAAAATTTTTATTTCACACTATTTTATTAATGAAGATATGCTTTATAGATACATAAGATAAATAAAGATAAAATACTACATAAAAATAAGTAGGTTCATAAGTACAGCGTGTTAATTTTGAGTTTAGTACTTGAGTTATAAAGATATTATATGATTCATAAAGGAGTTAAGCAGTGATGTGTGATGTCACCATAGCTTCTTAACGTGTTTATCGATAACTGCATGAAAGAACTAAAAGAATGGGAGCGAAAATGGGTGATTTAAATGTCAATTGTCTTTTGTATGCTGATCATACCGTGATTCTTGCTAACAACAAAGAAGAACTGCAATTCTGGGTAACAAAGGTCAACGATGTATGCAAGGGAAGCAATTTGCTGATGAATGTCGATAAATCTAATGTGATGGTTTTTGAAAGAAACGAAAGTATATCTAAATGTGAAATCACTGTGATTTAGGTTTATGCTAAAACAGGTAGAAGAAATTATGTATCTGGGAAGTATGTTTACAGGGATGGAATGACTGAGAAATATATTAAAAAGAGGATGAGTGCAGTGTATGGGAACGAAGTATGGACTTGGATAAACAGGGATGAAAGTAGGCTGGAAGCTGTCGAAATGCGATCTCTCAGAAAAATGGGTGGTGAAACTATGTACGATAGATGCACAAATGTTGAAATCCGTCCATTATGTAAGGCTGAGGTAAGCATTATCGACAAAATCGAGAAAAGAGCTCTGCGCTGGTTCGGTCATGAAGAGTGAATGGACAGCGAAAGAACGAATAATAATATTTACAATGCAAATTTTGATAGATGCAGAAATAGAGGAAGACAAAGAAAGACATGACCCGACCAAATCCAACAAACACTTGAAGATGGACCTGTTAAAAGTAGGAATAATTGGCGTGCTTGCATGAGAAGATGTATAAATGATGAGGAAGCGAGATCTGTATGCAAAAATTGAATTATGTGGCGTTCTATTCTCTCTGCCTATCCTTACGGGGAAACGGCGTGATGGTTTGTTGTTGTTGTTATATTTTTTGATTACACAAAATAATAAACATCTTTCCCTTTTTAATGCAATTTTTATGGAAAAAAAAACAATGAATCCGTAATTATTTATTTAAGAAATTGAAATCTGCATTTCTTTACGGGCTGTTTAACATATTACGTAATTGCAGACTGCAAAAACAAGTTAAAAGTAAATGGATAGAAAGCTGCTCAACTATCGATATGTACAGAAAAATAGATCCATATTATCCGCAGAATCCATATTCAGCAAGCGAATTGCCCTATCAATGTGTGAGTTCTGACTCGCATTTGTATGGCTTCTGGATGTGAAAATAATGCATGATATCTCGTTCTAATTTAATTATTTGAAACATGCAAACTGATCTCTTTCATTTTATTTGAATAATATACACTTCCAAAAATTAAGAGCATTCGTTGTTAGCATTTTACCAACGTATTAATAATATAATATTTTGCGGTGGTAAAATATATTATAAATTGAAAATATTACATTAAAACCAGCTACAATTTACTTGAAGTCTTTTTTGACGATATTTTGTATAGAAATTCTAGCATTTTTCCTACCCTAAGGGAAACAAATTGTTTGGATAAAAGGATGTTATCTTAAACTGAATTTATTTTACACGCACCCGGATCATTGTTTCCCTCAGCTTTCATCGCTTCTAACGATGACTCGTATCATATTCCGAGCTTTCTATTTTGTTTCTGCTAACGTAACAAATAATAACTCCCCGTAGTGGTGTTAACTTAGTCTTATGTTCTCATCATATAAAATTTAATAAAGAGAGGGAATAATTTAGTAAGGCTACAAATGAAGTCTAACAAGAGTTTCCTCGGAGAACATGCCAGATATTATAAGGATGACCTGCATCAAAGTACGGGTTGGGAGATCATTTTGATATGTTCTGACAATTTTCTTCTTCGGAAACTCTTTGTAGCATAGGCGTGCCTTAATTTTTGTGCTATTAGACGTTGTGCTTGAATTATTGTGCTATTAGACGTTGTGTTTGAATTTTTGTGCTGTTAGACGTAGTGCTTTAATTTTTGTGATATTAGACATTGTGCTTAAGTTCTTGTGCTATTAGACGTTGTGCTTTAATTTTTGTGCTATTAGACGAAGTGCTTTAATTTAAAGTCATTTATTTGTTTATTTGACAGACTTATGCAATCCGTTCTAACGATGGTAAATACAATTTCTTATAATAAATACAGGCACTAATAAAATATAATACAAAAATTAAAACTAGGACAAAAAAATAAGAATTACTACCTTAAGACAAGTTCTGGTCTATCTTAATGATTTTTTAAATCCTTACAGACTTACACCAAAAAAGTCCAGATCCTGTCTCGAGTTTACAATATGACACAATCGGGACATTGGTGTATGCAAACCATAGTTTGTGCTGTGTTGACCGAGGAACAGCACATTATTATTTCGCAACCGGCGGATTGAAACATTGAATGCCACTTGTTCCAGTAACGATGGTACATCAATTAAGCCATTCAGTAAATTAAACATAAATATCGAGTCAGTGTTATTTCTACGTTTTTGTAGACTTGAGATTTTTAACATTGACTCCATTTCTCCGTAAGTGTAGTCTCCCCTCTCGAGGCCAATCATCCATGCTACTTTTATAACGCTAACATTACTACAACAGAGATTAAAAACATTTTAGATAGCGTTATATAGAAGTCTAGCGCATGTACAGGGCTTATGACCTGTCATTGGCTGGTTTAAGCGGCTACTTCAATCACTGCAATATTCACCATTCTGCCTTTATTTGAACATATACATTAGAGTTGGCCGATGATTTATGAAGTTTTTTTTATTTTTTTAGACATCAAAGTGAAATGGGTGCATTTTGGATCACATTGAACATAAAAAATATTTAACAAAATATTCCATACTCCTTTTGGCTCTAAACCGAGGCTTGAAGTTTATCACTGGCTGAACATTTTGTCAATTATCCAAATTGATAAAATTATTTTTTGTTAGTAAAGATATAACTTAATCACATTACAAATTAGAACACGTTTTAAAACTACCGAAATGCAAAAAGTTTTCCCTCCGCGGAACTGATTCCGTTGATGCCCTTAGATGCTTATTCAATAAGGTTTAATGCACATTATAAAATTTAATTGGACTGATTTTCTGAATTAAATACGAAACGACTTTTTCGAAAACTTCAAGCTCTGGTTGAGGGCCAAAAGTAGTCTCGAATATATTTTTTTATATCTTTTGCATTCCAGTAATCGAAACGGCAACTTTTTAGACCCCTTTCATTTCAAAATTCAGAAAAAAATTATGGGCCCACCCTAATATACATTCCTTTAATTCTTCCATCTCTTGATGTTTGTGAAGTTAAAGAACTGAAAACTTCTATTGATGCGGGTGAGATTCGTCCGATTGAATTATTTAATTAATTTTTAACTAGGTTGATAAATTATGTCTGCATAAAAAGATTTTTTTCTCTAAATAAACAAATTATAAGCTCAGTTTCTAAACCTGAATTTTTAATTTGTATTTTTAACTTTGTGTACTTGAACTAAATTTTAAATATCGCAAACCTAGAAATATGCACCAGAAATAACTGCGCATATTTTTGTAGTGCATTTCTATGCGTATTTTTATTTTAATGCTCGTTTAATTTTTTCATAATTTTTGTATCGATAAAAGTACGCCCTTGTCATATTATCAAATTAGAAATACACTTGAGAAATAGATTTTGATTAGCTTTGGGAACAATACAACCCTTCTTAATCAAATTACATTGTGACGGATGTATCTGTCGTCGGCCAACTCAATTTTTAAAAGTTTGAAGATGTTTTTTTTTATTTATATAAATATTACTTTAAAATATTTTATAATTTCACTTTTAACATAATATTATCAGTGACATTCATTTTTTTTTTTAAATTGCATTGTTAATTTTTTTGACTTAGTAAAATACATCTTTACTCTAAAATTTTTATTTTTTATTTTAAAGACGTAAAAGTATAAAATAACTACTTCGTTTTACTACTCTGTACCCAGGTGGGTAAAGAAAACAAATATGTCTGTAAAATTGAACCAGAAGCCTGAATATTTTTCTACTCGATGGCTGGTTTCGAATCCTGAATCACCTCCCTGTAACGGATAATCGAGATACTCTGCATTTAGTTTTACAATACCGTGCCCTATGTATCACCGGGTACGATAACGTTTTGATGATGGTGATCATGTTCTAAAACGTTTTAAGTATCGCATTACGATTTCATTCCATTGAGAATTTAAAGGAATTTTCCTGAATTTAATCTCCTCCTCGATGATCTTCCCTCCCTCGTGTTTTCGGCAGTTCTTAAAATTTATGGTTGTTTCTAAAATGTTTGGAAAAACGGCACCTGTTTTTGTATTTATGCACCTTATATCCTTTTTACAAAAAACGATCGAGTTGTTACAGCACCAAGGTATATTTATTGTCTCAGTTAAGGAGTCTAGTATGAACCAGCAAAACTTTATTCCTAGTTTCTTGTTGGGAAAGTTGTTTCAAACAAAAACCTTTAAGATATATAGATAAAAAATTCGTCTTTCTACTAACTCCTTCCCTCGTTCTTCTAAAGTTTCAAAATATACATTCTTCGATCAAGGTAAATTCTCTTATTTCACTTCATAATTTAAGAAGTTCGTAAAATACTTAGCAAAGTTAACACTTTTTTTACTATTATTGCGGATAATTTATAAATCGCCATTTTTGTGAAAATCACTTTAAGGGCGCTGTACAATTATATCCCAACCGGTCTTGCACCTACATAGCGCATTGATGGTTGAGATTCAAGTTTTTCGTTTAACAGATAACAGATAGGAGCTAGATTACATCATGTCTTTCAACTACAGAGCGCATGGACGGAATACATTATTTATAAAAATTATTTTGGTTTTTATGATTATTTTTTCAAAATCTTTTACAAATAAGAACTGGACTACAACATATATTGCTACAGAGCGCATTGGAATCGCATTGGAGCGTTGGAATCCTTTAACCATTTTATAACATTTGAATATTAAGTTTGAAACAATTTGATAGTTTATGACAATGATTCAAATAAAAAACATACATAAGCAGAGTAGTAAGTTAGTTAAGTGTTCATAAAAAAAAAGTAAAGCATTGTTTTCACATATTATATTATTGTTCGCTCTTGCGAGATGGAAGCGACTACCGATGTCCGAGGGGTCTGCCTGGTAACCGAAAACACATTAGCTACATCTTTGCGGGTTATTTCTGGTAGATACAATGCACTTGTGCACCGAGGGACGAAATCTTTTGTTTCATCGGCTTTGTGTCAATTTTAAGACGCAACTTTAGAGTAGGTAGAATTTATATAATAAAGGAAGCAACATTCCAGCTAAAAATTTCTGAATTAATTTTTCGCATTTATTAACACAAGAGAAAATAAAACACAAAATCTTTATTTATTTATTTATTTAACACAAAGCTTCGCCGTTAAAGACACGGTCACTTATTTATTTTACAGTCAGCGAAGCGGTCGAATTAAAGTATTATTTCAATAAATATATTTACCACAAGGGATGTTAAATACAAATTATTTTTATTTATTTACAGTAAAATAATAATATCAACATTATTATGTGCATCGTATCAAATCTACGCTGATTTTGATCAAAAACTTTTTACACAATTACACTACAACATTAAAAATACAACCAAATAAATAATAATTATAATAGTTTAATTTACTTACTAAAAACATAAAAGAATTGCTTTGCATACTTCACTATCTACAGTTTTTTTTACATTGAATACTTTAAGTTCGATAAAATACGTACATAAAAACACATTTTCATGGTAAGCAATATACGATTTATACTAATAATACCACTATAAAACTATTTACAAAAGATATGCAGTGTAAAAAATTAATATTTACAATAGTAAAAATACTAAGGAATTTATGCAATAAAAACCAAATTAAGAAATATTTTGATTTAAATCTTGATTTTTAAAATTAATGATTTTCTGACTTTTTCATGTTAATTTAAATGCCTGCTTTTCAGGTTTTTTTCAATACGTTATGTTTTTTTTATGTTATATAAGAAAAATAATAATAAATTACTATCCAAAATAATCACTTATAAAGATAGTTCCGTTTATTCGTTATAAAAATTACTATTTACTTCAATTAATTACAAAATATCTGCATTTTTCTTTTAACTGAATCAGATAGACGAGAACATTTTATCTAAATCTGCGTTATAAATTTAAACCTGTTTTTTTTTTACTAATAAACTGAAAAATTGATAAACATGCTTTCGCTTAAATTTCATAGTACTTTAGATTAAGAAAATATTACCACGTGGAATGCCGATGCTTAGTGTCGGGTTTTGGGATCAAAGGCAAGAAATGTTAAGATAACCCAAATATTTAGGAGATTATCTCTCGTGTACCCAAGAACCGAACTCAATTCACCTGAAAATATTAGTATCACCGAAAGATCGTGATCAAACTCAAAATAAAGGCTTTGGTTACAAACTTTAATATTTGATAAATAATTTTAAGATTTCTTTCAAATAATAAGTGAATAAATAAACAAAAATGTTATTTTTTAATCAAAATATTTTTAGTTTAGCGTTTTTTTTAAATCTTTAATCAAACAACTGAACAACTTGGTTAAATCAATTTATAGATCTATATTATAGTGAATGAAAATTAAGTATCATTTCAGTTTACAGAAAATACAGTGCACTTAATTATTTACATTTTAAGTTGTAGTGACAACAAAATGTACGAGTTTCTGTCTTTTAATTATATTATAATTCTCTTCTTCCTAGTCGATACCTCGTGACTGAGGATAGTGACCACCATGTCGTGTTCTCGAGACTGCAGTCCTGCACTTGATACATGAAAGCTAACACAATGGATGTGCCTGTTGCAGTTTTTATCTGGTCCGACCAGCGCATAGGAGACCTCCGTCGTCATTTTCTTTTATCTTCGCTACTAACCACAACAAGTTTTTCCAGGCAATCTTCTTCTCTCCTTGCGAAGTGACCAAAATATCGAGGAACTCGTCTGAGGCATATGGTTATTACAAATGACATAATAAAGTTTTTTTCATGCTTAAGTTCAAATATCGTTTTTCTATAATGTTATTATCACAAACCTGTCTAATTCAATATGTTCTTAGATTAAAGGATTTGAAGAGCTTTTAAAATTTGCGCCCAATTTTTTTCGTGACGAACATAGAAACCTAGACATTTACAGGACATGTGACCAGTTGATATGTCATTTAAATAATCATACTGTTACATTTGTCTTTACGCCTAAAATTGAGCTTCCAAATTCTTGCAATTTTCAAACTTTTTTCGATAACTGCACATATCTGTCAAATCCATATGTTGTCTCACAAGCACGTTCTATACGCCATCAGTAACACATTCGCAAACTAAATTTATAAAGCGTTTTTGAAGAATATAACAAAGTTATTTGAATTATTTGCGGCTCCTTATTCTTTTGTAAACACATTTTTATACCAAAGGTTTTTTTATTAACCATGCATAAAAGTATCTTTCTTTAGTTTTGCACATTTTATTTTTAATTGATGAGACTTATCTCAATAATTTTTCCATTTTTTGGAGCCCTATTAAATAAGTTTGCAATAAAACGGTCATCATGTTATAATAGAGCATGTTTCAAACATCACAAATGGATGGCTTGTTGATACCTTTTCATGTCCGACTTTTCTTATTGAGTTTTCAGTGGTTTTCTCTTCACTATGCAAACGCGAGAATGTTTTTATAAAGAGTTCGCACCCAAAATTCCCTTCTTTTTCCAACATTACTTAGACATTAAAGCCAGGAAATAAAAATCACTTGTAAAATATGAACCATGTACTTCATAATGATGTGCTTAGGTGGATAATATAACTATGTATGTGAAACAGAGCCTGAACCCTGGGCGAGTATTTCCGACTCGGACTTCTGGACGAGTATGGACTGCTCTTAAGATCCTTTGAAAGGAATTTGAGTGAAGATAAGACCACCTCGTAAGTGTATAAAATGTTCATGTATACCAAAAACAATGCTGGTCCCAAAACCCTTCCTTGTGATACACCATATTTCATGTAGTTGGGGCGTTCGCCAACCATGCTTGGTACCTAAAGCCTGAAGCACTGATATATCAAAAATGATAAAGATATACTCCAAATAGAGTACAAATGTAGTGCTTGATGATAAGTACAAAATGATGATGACTTTATAAGAAAAGTCAATAAAACTGTACATAAACACTACAGCGGGATACAGATACCGTTTTTTTCATCACTGTCAATTATTTTCTCTTTTTTTTTATTTATCACGTCACTGTTTCCAGGATCCAGGGAACAAACTTGGATATTCTGGTACAAACGCCCGGAAGGCTGGCTTCCGCACATCCTATCCCCCAGCTGATGATGCCGGCAAGAAAGTAACGGCCGTCTGCTCCTCGCACCTGAAGAGGGCCACCCGAGTCTCCTTGGCAGGAGTCCTGGCCTCCCCTCTCATTACCAGCACAGAGGAAGATCTCGGGAATAAACTCGTGCCGACCAGCTCGAAGGAACATGCTTTTGCAGCGCTCATTAGAAACAATGGGTACTTGAACCTAGAAAAGTAAAAGTAAAATATTATTGTAAATGTCCTAATGTGTATATTATAATTATAATTATGGACAACACGTGTGGTGCTACTTTCATAATATAATATAACATCTTGAGGGCGCTGTACGAGCGTGATTCTATGTAATAATGAATTCAATTCGACCTTAAATTTAGTTAAAACAATCTATTTGTCTTCATATGCTAAAGTTTTAATGAGGTACTGAATATTTTTCCCTGAATAGTAAATAAGGTTAAACAATATTAAGAATGAGATGAATAGCATTTACAGGGCTTAAGATCTTTTCATTGTGTTAAATATGTTTTAATTTTTTTATTTACATTAGTATACATTTTGACACTTAACATTTCATTTTTTTTAAATTACTTTTTACGGTAAGTAAAATTCCACCAAGCCACTTTCTGTGGTAATGAAGATTTATATCAATACTAACTTTTATATTACTAAAATTTTTAAAACAATGATTTTAAAGATATAATAAGCAGCCGGAGAGATTAGTTATACAGATACAAACAAACCTTTTTTTTCGAAGACAAGAACGAAAATATATTAAAAATGAAAAATATGCATATAAGCTAGTTTAATAATTATTAATATAGAAACTTTTGATCGAGCAGCCACTCCTTTAATTTGCTCTTGTTACATTGTGTGCTAAATTTAATTTTTTTTTGGCAATAAATTTAAAATGCTAGGTACGCTAGAGTTATGTTACAATACTTATTGCATATTTTTGGTACTAAAAAACCAGTATATAATACATATTTTGCGTATTATTTGAATTGACAATTTTTTTTGTTACATACAAACGTTTTTTTCATGCATAAATGCCAGTTTTAATATAATGTACCCGTATATCTTAAATTTAAGGTTTTTCACAAACACGAACTATTTTTATTGTTGAAAAAGCTTTGAAAATTCAACATCGCGCATCTCAATGTTAGCTGTGCGCTCTCCATTTTAATATAAAGTTTTATTTATTTATGAAAATAAACTATATTTTTAAAATTACAACGAGACCAACTGTGCATTAAGCTTTTTCTAAAGAGAAAAATAAACTTTAGTATTTCAAACACAAACATGAGAAAGTACCTCTTGGAGTACCGAGGGTAGAGAACCTCCTTCAGAGAGGCGTCCCCACCCGGTAACAGTTGCGTTCTCCCCTACAAGCAAATCGTCGCTGGCGGGGAGACACACGGGGCTGATGTGGGGCGCGAAGGCAACGGGGGACTCCAGCCGCAGGAGCGCCAAATCATACTCGTACGTGTAGTAGTTGTACTTTGGATGGATGACCTTCCTCGCTGCGCCCCTTTCCATGAAGGGATAATCTTCTTGAACGTTCGAGAAGTCGTACTCGCCCACCCTGATGCGGATCTGAGACAGCAGGAGGCTGAAAAAGTAATCATATTATGTTGTTATTGTATGAATTACCGAGAATCTGACCTATGATCTTGAGAAAAAAAGCGCTCGCTCCATATAAGGTTTTTTTCAATTTACTTGTTTCGTCTTTAGTAGAGAATTTATTTTCACATATTTTTCAGAAAAAGTGCTATCACTTAGACAAGACAGTCTGGGAAAAAATAAAAACTTTACTCAAAGAATTCACCCAAAAAATGATAAAAAGCTTAGTTTATTTTAGGAGCCCAATAATAAAACTATTTATTGTATATGCAAATAATTGGTGGAATTCCATTTTAAAATTTGGTATCTAAAATAAAACACTTTAATTGGATTTTATTCTACAATTGAACGTAGTTATACAGAAAGCAGCCAGCCATATACAAATGAAACTGGGATAATAGCACTTTTGTGAAATGAGTGAATTATCAAATCTAAACAATAGTTTGAATGTTTTTGACGTTAGCAAATGATAAACAATGAATACATAAGTTTTTTTTTATATTACAAACAAGAATCTAATGATGTATTTGACCAGTTTTAATGATTTTTAAAAAACCCTATGATTTTACTAGAGATGTGTGTGTTTTCTGCAAATTGAAAAATGCTTTTTTTGTGATCGACACCATTTTCAGAAGGTGATCAATACAGTTTTTTGTACGAAAGCGGTCTGATTGTTTTTAGCAGAACATAGAATTGACCTTCCTGCATCCGATAACATAAATATCTCATCTTTTTTAAATTGTGGACAGGGTGCTTTCTGCATAACTACTTTCAATTTTTGTTCGTATAAGTAAACTTTCTAAATATTTAAGTTAGTTTGAAAATGTCCTTACAAGTCGAAACGCGTCACGCATATTAAAAAAAAAAAAAAGTAATTAATTCCAACAAAAGTGTTGTGTTTTGGATACCTTGCAAAATGTTAATAAAACTATTGATATTATTTTACTACTCTCAAGACAGTACCATTTTTTTACGTAAAAGCCAACTTCTAATTATTTCAACACTATTTGTTTCATAAAACACTGCAACAGTATACGTATTGTGGAAGGACCGGGATGTGGTCCCGTGGCTCTTACATCGCAAACTATTGGATCACGGGTCGTAGGTCTTAATCCCGGTCTATCACAAATTAATTTAAATTCTTCATAAGTGAGTTTTGTACAACTTGAAACTACAAAATATAAATAATTGATAAAATCATGGGAATAATTTGTTTAAAAAGAAACAAAAAGCAAACTGTCGCTTTTTATATAATTTGTAACATAAAAACTATCTTGAGATATCCAGACTTTCTAATATTGCTTTACCGCTGACCATTGTGTTAGATAAATTACAAAAAAATATCACTCCAGAACTTTCAACAGCTTAAAAAAGGCTGAATGTTTGGAAATTCACACTAAAAAGAATTCTTCGTGACAAAATTACAAACATTTTTGTTAACAAAGAAAAATTTTATTTTCTTACTGTAAAACCTTATACATAATTGATTTTTTTTTAGATACATATTACTCTTCAATACTTTTACATACCTAGGTACATCAAACAACAGAAAAGCAAATCCTTAGGTGGTCTACAGGAATATCACTAAAATAGATACTCTTCATTCATTTTTTCTCAAGTGACCTCTTTCACGCGTTTGTATTAGCTTGGGTGTTACTGACATAAACAATAAGTTGAAAAGATCTACAGCTGAGACAGTACTGGCTTGTCTGTGGATCTTCCTCGACAGTCATCCAGAGGAAAACCAAGCAACTCCTCAATCACTCAATGCTCCGAAGTCCAGTAGAGAAATAGGTTTTTTTTCGAACCCGAGTAAAAACAGCATTATGTTATAATTAGTATTACTGTATTATTATTTTCTGATTTTCTCTTTATTTCGCTTAATTTTTTTTTTCGTATATATTTGAAATTATATAACTTAGTAATTACTAAATAACTATGACTGACAGTTTAAGCCACTCCAAGCCCAAGAGCTTGTCTCTTTTTTGGAAAGTTACAGTTGTAAGATTAACTAAATACATAAAAGTAGATCGTTTAGAATAAAAACACGTATCATTTTATGTAACATGCATAAAATAAAAAAACCTTTAGCTATAAAACTGTTACATACATAAAATGTGAGTAACACCCAAAACCAAAGAACGTTCTGCATGCGACCGAGAAAGCCGACCCTAACAGACAACTTATTCAACGAGTTTGGACAATGCCACGAAGTTATCATCTTAGTATAGTTTTTTTTATTTATTATCAACCCCATTCTTTTCAAGAGACATCTTTTTGAATAATCATACTATTATTTGTTTATAATATATACGGCCTAAGCCAATTATAACAGTTACATGAAGAAACATATATCCAGGAAACAAAACAAAAAGAACACAAAACGATGTAGCGAAGACAAATAAACGCAATAAAATAATAGTAAACAATGTACTCAAAAACACGATAAACATATAAGACTTCGAGCTAAACCATGCCATTCTCTCTGTATCCCGCACTATTTTAGTGGTAAAGAGATCTATCCCAAAGAATTTCAAGTTGTGTTACTAATTGACTAATCTACACATTCTGGACATGGGGGCATAAAAGCAAAAAATGCTTTTGTAAGATTTAAAAAATAGCAAATTTTGACTTCTGGTGACATGGTTGGGAACATGAAATAAAATTGATTGCAACTAAGGCAGAGGTGGGACATCACTAATGGCATATTTTTTTTTTTTTTTTTCAAAATATTTTTTAAATGTACAATGCTTAATTGTATTCCCCGTGAGTAAGCAAACTCATTCTGGGACAGTTATAATTAATAAGATTATCAGATATAAAGATTTATAGTTTACATAATTAAAACAAAAATACACAAATCTCGGAGACTTTTTTTAAAACAAATTATAATATTTTATTTAACATTGGCTTACATAAGTCGACAGTTATCGAAAAACAGTTTTAGGAAATGATTTTTTAATGTAATGTGATTTTTATTGGTGGACTGATAAAAAAAAAGATTTAAAATGAATAGGCAGAAGGTTATATTGAGTCAAATCAATGTAAGGGAGTGACCACAATCTGAATTTCGATGAGTGTGCAGGTGTACAATATTTTGAAAATGCATAAGTTCCATCTCAGTTCTACGTTTCTCCAATGAAGACAAATTAAGAGATTGCTCTATTTCAAAACAGAAATAATAACCCCTTTGCAATCAGAAAAACTAGATATGGTCAATACACGAAAGAAATTTGATTTATACTTCGTTTGAATATTACCTTGTACATAGATGTCATTAAATATTCATTAGCTTTCTTTACGTTAACGTGGCTTTTTTCTCGTTTTATTTTGATTAACAAACGTCTTGCTTAACTTCCCTAAGTAATTATGTAGGTACTCCATTTTTATGACAGAAACTGTAACCATAGAGATTGTAGAATATTGTTCGTGTCATTATGTTTGTAAATTTGATGCTTACTATCACCAAACTTGCTAAACGTTGATTCATTACACTTACAAATTTATATAGTAAATTTCCTCTTCTATAATGAAGGGTTAAAATTAACGAAGAAACATAAACATTTCATTATAAACTTAGTTACCCCTTAACTACCGAAGGTACGAGGAACAGTATTAAGAAGTGATTAGTAAAGTTTTCCAATATACGAGTTGATGCATATATAATATTGCAACTTTACCCTCATAACACAAGTATTCGTACTAAGCTGTCCCATACAGAGAATTAATTTCAAATTGTAACAGATTTTATTCACTCAAAGAAAAATAACAGTACTTTTTTTTTTATCATAAAGAAAACATAAAAATAGGATGAAAATTTTAAATTATTAATATGAACAATTAACTTTCGTTTTTTTTTGTTTTAAAGTAAAAGTCAAGTGCCTTCATATAAATAGGTTTTTTTTTTTAAATAATAGTCTTTCTTCAGAATATTTTTTTTTATTTTGAAACAAAATTACACAAATTTAATATACAAGTGCTTACTGCCGTACTTTTTGTTGGCAACAAAGATGTCCTGCAATAATTCTTGGTAACAAAAGTCTACAATGTATACAAGGGGAACAATTTGAAATCATCGATAAATCGAATGTGATGGTTTTTTAAAGAAATAAAATTATGACTTAATGTGAGATCGCTGTGAATGGAGTGTTACTAAAACAGGTTGCGGAATTTGTGTATCGGAGGAATATGTTTCTTGGGGCTGGAATGACTGAGAATGATATCACAAGGAAGGTAGGTGCCAGAAATTAAGTGAACGGTGCACTTAAATCAACGTCGACAAATAAATGTTTGTCGCAGGAGGCAAAATTAGCAGTTCACAATGGAGTGATTTCTGTCCAAATGCGATCTCTCTGGCGAATGTGTGGTAAAACTATCAGCAATAGGTACAAAAATGTCGAGATTCGTATATTATGTAAGGCAAGGCATTATCGACAAAACCAAGATAAGAATTCCGCATTGGTTTGGACATTTAGAGCGAATGGACAGCAAAGGAACGACTAAGATGTGAATGTTGAGGGATACAGAAATTGAGGAAGACCGCGAACGACGTGGCATGACCAAATCCAACAAATACTCGAAGATGGGCATGTCAAAAGTCGGAATAATCGACTCGCGTACATGAGAAAATCTATGAATGTAGAGGATGCAAGATATGTATACTAATGCAGAGTGATATGGCGTTTCTTCCTCTCTGCCTACCATTATTTATTTTATTTATTTGACACTTTATATACATATGCAATATATATACATATAAGGGCGGGCATATTGCCTTAAGGCAATTTCTTCCTACCTACTCAAACCGTTCAGTTTGAGAAAATTATAAATACATGGACATATTGAATTTTACAATTTTATACAAAAATTAAAAGCAAAGATTAACAAAAAAAAAAAACATATATAAATATATATATATATAAATTGACACTATACTATGAAGAGAGGAGAGGGGATAGGAAGGAAAGAAGAAGAATAAAGGAACAATTTAAATATTTAGATAGTGACATTTCAATCTTGACTTAAATGTAAATGAAGAAGCGTCTCTAACATTAGTGGGAAGATTATTCCATAATCAAGCGGCTACTATTATGAAAGAGGAGGCAAGAAAATTAAAGCGATGACAGGGTATTAAAAGGGTTCTCTCGTTACTAGAACGAAGAGATAGTCGGTGGTGTGAAAGAGGTTGGACGAGCTCTCTCAGATAAACAGTTGAAGTGGGATTATTTAAAATATTGTGAAGAAGTGATAGAACGTGAATGTTTACGAGGTAACATAATATAACGGCTATTTATTTTTGACGTTTCCCTTTTCGTTAAAGAGAACAAAAATGTGTACAATAATGTGGAGTGACGTCTTATAATGATTGTTTAACTATTCTCTCTCTATAAAAATTCCTAAAATAAAATAAAAATATACAGTTTTTCCAATATATTTTTTACACAAAATAATTTGAAACTTCTTAAAATATTTCGTGTTCCTGACCTTTTTTGTTTACATTATTCATTTCATTAAAGAAATGTATTCTTCAGTCAGTATAGTAATATTGTCCTGTTGTTTTTCATTGAAAAATTGATCTAGGTATCATACTTAGATATATTTTGTGAAGCGGAAACATTATCAAATATGTAGTTCTTATAGATTTAAAGCACACATTTTTTTTTGAATGTCGATTCTATGTTTATAGTTTGATTTTTATCTCGTATGTTTTGGGATCGTAATATATGTAGAAACAGGAGGGATTTTGCCTTTGCAAAGCCCGCGTATCTTCGAAGTATGCATACAAAATAAGAAATGTGTTTATTTCCATGGGAATGCGGTATTCCTGGGGGTGCTCTCCTCCTTCGTAGGGAAATCCAGTTTATTTAGGATACTCCCGGGATTCCCTTAACATATACCCTGGGATAAAGATATACACATGCTAGAAGACTTAGGACGCTGTGTTATTTCAGTGATGATTTATTTTAACCTCCAAATCCTATTTTGCTAAGATATTTGTACACTCATGTCCACATAGAGCGAATTTTATTTGACAATAATTTATTTATTTTTATTCATTTATTTATACTTTTACAATGTTTGTATTATTTTTTTACACAGAATAATGTTCCCTCTCTGGGGTGTGGGGAAAACATTTTACAATAAGTGAAACATGCTGGTCACGCCACATAAACTCTATGTGTACACACCCATATATCTAGCACATTCACTAGGATGAGGCGTTCAAATTTATTTGCTACCTACGGGGCCCTGGATAAGATGTTGCATTTGCTTATCGTGAGTACCGATATTTGTCCCGGGCCAGAATAACAACTGAATTGACCGTGTGCCGATGTGCTTTTTATATTCTCACCGCAATCGCTAAGAAAATATTTTGCGAACAATAACTATTAAATCCACTGTGTTGTGTAATCATCAAGTGCCCCTCCTTCCTGACCACAAGATCAGATGTGATCCTGACTGCAGGGACAGAAGTTCCAGACAACAAAGGTGCCAGAATCCAGAATAAGGTAGGAAATTTCAGTCACTGTATTTAGGGTTCTGTGGCAAAGTAAATAAAGGATAACGCATTCCGCGAACTAGCAATTCGAGCGTGCATCTGCTAACGGGCAAGTGGCGCAATCACATGCTTTAAATTACTTATTAAACATAGTTAACATATTTAAAAAATTAAAACGTAATTAATCTAATAGTTATCATCTTAAACATAATAAGCGATAGGAACTAAAATAATCATAAAAAACATTGCAAATTCATATAGACTTGTAGACCAAATTTCATAAACACTTTCCACTCATCGATCCGTGCGCAACCCACCTCCACTATCCATTTCTTAACAGCAGTTTTATATTGTGAGTACTAACTAATTATCCTTATGAACAATGGAAGTAGATTGTATACTTTAACTGAAGTAGGCCAATCCTCTTTTATATTGCTACCTGATTACAATTTCCTAAAATATATTTATCTTAGTACGGAATGTACTTTAAATGAGTCTTAATATACAATTCTTAAATTTTTCGTAAATAAATTCTTATCTCTTCAACTATAACCAATGAACAAAAAAATAATTTGATTACCAAGTTGTAAAATTCAATTTATTCATAATGACGTATGCGACATTAGTAATGTGTCTTTTGTCTAAGTATACATATTAATGATTGTAAAATTTGCGAACTTAATATGTATCTTATATTTCATTACTTTTAACTATGTTATACAATTAGTGCAAATTGGTTACAGCCGTTAAATAAATCAATTTCTTTTGAAATATCTACCAATCCAAGTATGCGCAATTTTTTTTAAAACCACAATAGGTCATGAGTTTTAATTTCCTTGCTGATTCGCTATAGATAACTTTGAAGCATTAAATACTCACATTAAATTTACTGTCGAATATGTTTTTTTTATTTATACATTTGTAGAAATTACTTTAGTTAACAAAGTTATTACAAGACAAGAAACCAAACAAAAATTACATAAAACTGGGTATGTAGCCAAGACAAACAGGCCAGTAAAATAATTGAACGCAATATATTTTAAAACACGATCAACATATAAGACGAGCTTGCCCATGACAATCCATCGTAATAACACACTGAGTTAATGATGAACTTTTGTACGTGAAGGACACAAACATTTTAGCTCCTACACCGTGTTTTTTTACAAATATTAAAATACATATTTGGGTTCTTATGACCATTAATCAAAATATTTTAATTTTGTTTTTTATGTTTGTAGCACTAACTTTGTAGTTTATTGTTATATTTTAAAGGAGTAAATAAAATGAATTTGTTTTATGAACCACTTATTTACTATCACAACCGACTTGTTTCGGCAACTTGCGTTGCCCTTTTCAGGGTTATCTTCTTCTTCTGTCTGTACCATATCAGGTCTCTCCGACGTTGGCGATCCTAGAGTAGGCATTTCGGTCCTGTGCCAACTGGAACAGCGCCTCAACCCCACGCACTCCTGTCCGGTCGTGGATGTTTCTCAGCCAGGACATCCATCGCCTTCCAACTCCACGCTTTCCCTCGATCTTCTCCATCATTATCAGCTGCAGAAGCGCATATTTGCTTCCACGCCTTATATGGCCTAGATTTGCGACTTTTCTCTGTTTCATTGAGGACAGTAGTTCTTTTTCGGCACTGACTCGTTTCAGCACCTCCACGTTGGTCACTAAATCTGTCCACGGAATTCTCAGCATTCAGGGTTATATAATGACTAAATATACATACGTAAAAGAAACAGTGAACAGTGGGTATCGAAAAGGATAGAGGAGGAGGTAATTCTGTTTATGGTGAGGCAGGGGTAGGTGTAGGGGAAGGGGTAAGAGGGCAACGCGAGTTGCCGAAACTAGTCGGTTGTGATAATAACTAAGTGGTTCATAAAATAAAGTAATTTTATTTATTCCTTTAAAAAAATATTTTATTTTAGTTTTATTTTCTTAACTGATAAGTAACAGTTTTAGAAAATAAGAAACTAGTTATGGTAAAGCGAGGTTCGAACGTCAGACTTCCTGATCATGAGTCCTCGACACTACCGTTGGATAATCTATACCAAGTATAAAAGTTTAATAAATATAGCCCCAAAGTGTTTTTGTTTAATTACATAATTAATAACAACAAAGTAAGTGTTTCGAATATACATTTTACGATACATATTTCATTGTTTATACGGAAACAAAACAATGCATATATTATCGTGCTTTACAAAAAGAAACGTGTTTGAAAATGAAAATGAATGGTTTTAATATCCAATACTTTTGTTTTATTTTCAAATAAATATCATACTACATTTTGAGTTGCCTACAAATAATAGTAGTAATAAGTTAAACCCTTATCAAAAAGCATCGCAAAAGTTACTTATAAATAAAGCTTTTTTTGATTAAATGTTTGTCACATAAATTTATATGAGATGTTTAAGAAAAAACATTGACGAGAAGATGTTCAATAAATATTTTCAAAACGATATAGGCTATCATTTATTTTATTGGGGGAAATCAAAACACTTTGCTGATACGATAGAAAATACAACATCCGAAATTGTTATTCTGTAAATAGAATAATCTATTAAAGGCACGTTCCTATCGAAAGGTATTTTTCCAAAAGGAACAAGAAGGTTGAAAACGGATAGATTATGACATGTGTAAAATTTTATTTTAAACTAATCTTCTTTGACATTTCAATTTATTTATTCGACCCGTTTATGTACTCGTCCATTGCAGAATACGCATTTCAAGGCATACATCAAACGAAGACAATTAACTATTGTCTTCGTTTGATGTATGCCTTACATTCTATTGAAAATAATGTGAAAAATGGTATTATGAAATTATTTATTTATTTGAACACTTTATATACATATACAGTTTATATACATATAAGGGCGGGCATATTGCCCGAAAGCAATTTCTTCCCAGCTACCCAAACCGTTCAGTTTGAGAAAATTACATACCCATGGACATATTGAATCTTACAATTTACACAAAAATTAAAATCAAAGATTATCAAAATTAAATACATATAAAAAACACTATACTATTAAGAGGGGAAAGGGGGTGGGAAGGAAAGAAAAGGGATAAAGGAGCAATTTAAATATTTAGATAGTGACATTTCAATCATGACTTAAATGTAAATAAAGAAAAGGTAACATTAGTGGGTAGATTTTTTCACAATTGAGCCGCTACTTCTGCAAAAGAGAAGGTAAGAAAATTAGAGCGATTAAAGGGTATTAAAAGGGTTCTCTCGTCCCTAGAACGAAGAGATAGTCCGTGTTGGGATAGAGGTTGGAAGAGCTCTCTAAAATAAACAGGCGAAGTGGGGTTATTTAAAAAATTGCGACCAAGTGATAGAATGTGAATGTTTCTGAGTTTTGAATGCTTCATACTGAGCCAGAGTAGTTGCATGCGATATTCGGTTATGTGGTGGAATTTGCGAAGATCAAAGAAATTAGAAATTATAAATTAGTCAGATTTTCTCCCTAGGGAGTTATAAATATTTGAATTTGTGACAACAAAGGGGGAAAACATTTTTGAGAAGGGAATATGGAGAATACAGGCCGAACGGTGAATGTTACACATTGTGTACAGTGGCCACTTAAACCAGCTTATGACAAGGTATAGGCTCTGTAAATGCCTAGATCTCCATATTTCCTTCTCTAAAACATTTTACCTCTCTGTTGTCACAAATGTATATAAAATTATACACTTTACCATTTGATTGTACGGAAATTTTGATTGAATAAGTTTTTTTAATTAGCAATATTTTGAGTACGTCTAAATGTTTTAAATTTCACTTACCGGGGCGTTATTAAGATTTAAATTTAATGTATCAGATGACAAATAATTTTTGAGAAGGGGACATGGAAGTCTAAGCATTGACAGGGCTTATGATCTGTCATAGGCTGGTTAAGTGGCCAGAATGGTGAATGTTGCGCAGTGTGTATAGTGTAAAGTTTTGACATGATCACACTTGAGATTTTGGTTTATCTAATCATGCTACGGCTTTTTCTCGCCATTACTATTATTCATATCTACATGACCAAACCGTCTTTGTGACCTTTTTTAAATCTTATCAATTAATCATGCATTCGTCTTTTTTATCATTCCTAATCTTGTCATACATTGATTTCCCACACATTCGAAGAGATCACATTTCGACCGTGGTCATGATTCTTCTGCTTTCATCATTCTTCTACCATTTTCATATTTCACAGTCGTATACAAGTATCGGGCTAAAACTCTACAGTATTATATAAAAGGCGTAATTGAGGGTACTGCTTGCAAACCCGGCAAAATCCAAAATCTAAAAAAAGTGAGATGTTAATTGAAACTTCTTCAGAATACAATTTTTTACAATAATTAAAACATTTTCAGTTGAAAATATGGCATTATTTGTAAGAACTTTTAAATTATCGAGTGTGTTGCAAACATGGCAACCTCTACTTGAGTATTGCAACGTTGGAATGTATAAAATTAAATTTATTATTTCACTACCGTTTCTTGACATAATAATGCTTATGTCATAACTGCTTACGTATAAAATATTTACTGATTATAATAAAAAATTGAAGTTTAAAAAAAGTTGAAGTTAAGTATTGTATCAGTTTTTTTGTGATTTGCTCAAAATAAATAAAGATGGATTTTTCCGGGTTTGCAAATAGTACCCTCAATTATTATTAGATAAACAGGTGAAAACATATGTGTAATTAAACAATTATACTACTTTGGAAGACAATATGCTTATTTATATCGTATTTTTGAATGCCTCCTAGAATAAACCTGGTAACTTAGTTACAATCAGAATTAAAATACGTATCATTATTTTACATGGACAAAGCGAAAAATAGCAAAAGTTATTACGGACAACGTAACACTGAATTTCTATGTAACATTAAATGGCAAAGTTAAATTTTCAGGGCGGTTTGTTATACTTTATATTCAAAAAGCTGAATTTCTCAAAACTTTCAGAAAGTAGTGGGCGCTTGGGAAACCTAACAGTGCATAAATGTTTAATTAACACAATTTGCAAATCCAACGTATTTAAATCCCTTCTCCACTAGTCTCGCCCTATAAACTGTATCACAAAATAACACTCTTAACAGCAGATATGATACTATACGCTCATACGCGTATAATTTTTTTTATTTTATTTATAAATTTATTGCAAAAAAATAATATACATACTTAATAACAGGGAATTTATATAAAACCAATTAATGTAAAATGAAAACGGAGTGTTCTCTGTTTATGATAGTCTCCATCTAACATGGCACAGCCTGTTCTAAGATGGAGATTTTCTATTTTTAGAGCATAAGTAGTCCTATACTAATAAAACAATAACATAAAAAAGAAAAACTAAAACTACTTAATTATAAATGTCTGGCTAATCAAATGTAAGAAATTAAACATCGTTATGATACAAATATAAAGTGTATATATGTGTCAAAAATACATGTTACTTAAACATTAATAATATCGTAAAATATATAATAAAACAAATATAAAGCAATGAAATACATAAAAATATGAAAAATATGTGTACCAATTATATAAAGTACTACGTTTTTTTATTTACATATATTTTTCAAAAAAATCTATCTCTACACTATTTAAATGTGCAGTTATTTTTATTTTACATTTTGAGTCTTTTATATTTGGCAATAAATCATTAAATATTTTTGGAGCAATTACATTGTATTGCTTTTTACCAAAGGCGGTTGATACAAATGGGACAAAACAGTTAATTTGTGTTGCTGGACGAGAGTTTATATTTATGAGAATGTAAGGTTTAACCAACGATAGTGTTCAGAGGTTTTTTAAATTGTCTAACTTAGCCAACAAAATGTTTCATTCATTTTTGTGTATGGTACTATCATCGCTACGATTTTTAAAGTTTAATTATTTTTCAATCGCTTCGCGCGTGACGTCACTACTTCCATCGGTGATTCGTCTTTATTGGTAGTCCTTTGTCCCGGAAACCAGAAATATATCACAACACTATCATTTGTTGATTTAGAAACACTTGTGATGTCATTTAAAGTAGTTTATTTTATATTTATTTTTTATACATTTAAGAGAAACTTCGCCGTACTATTAAATTTTCAATCGCCACTGCATTGAGCCCCCTGGCCTGTTGTGGTGTAAAAGAGAGGGGTAACCTTTCTTTGTTACCCTCAATCCGTCAGCGCGTAAAATCTTCTTGAGATTTAACCCTGATCACTGGACTGCCCAGTTGTTGTTTAAATTATTGATTTTTTTACATTGTTGATTTCCCTTCGTGGTGTTGCGTATATTCTAATAAATCTTCTGAACACATCCTGTGGTCTTGTCCCTTTCCCCATTTCTATGAATACTAAAGGGTGCTTCTCGTTCATATCCGTGGCCCTGTTATAGGTCCTATCGAATATTCAAATCTAGTAGCTTCCAAAAGAAGTTTTAAATATTTTAAAACGTTTTGTTATCACTTCGGCGAATTTATCATGTCCAATCAATTTAGTGCAGTGAGTGAAGAATTCAATTTCTTCTTTTCCGTAATTCATCGACGTACATTCTGTACTTTGAAATAACCTTTTTAGCACGAAGATGCTAAGGCTACCATATTACAGAGAGCTCCCTCGGGCAGTTTTTCGTGTTTGGCAACGCGCATTTTTTTCCTTGTATCGTCAAGGAGACTTAAGTCCTCACGTGTGGTTTGCGGTATGTAGGGCAAGCTGTTGTAATGTAAAAAAAAATATTATCGTTTTTGAAATATTGCAAATCATAACGACGCAAATATTTATTTTCTAAAAAAAATATTTTTTTGATCCCTCTATTAAGTTCAAGTCTTCGTCTTCCATAATGAAATATTTGACTATCTGTTTTTTGTCACATGTTGTAATACATACATATGATGTCCTCAGTATTTTACGTATTGAATCGTTTGGGCCATCTTTGGATAGCCAAACGATTCCATACATATTTTTGAGAAATTTTTAAAAATCTGTAATAGCACTTTTTTTATTTAAATATTCACAAAAAATATGTTTTACTTGATAATTTTTGGTACCAGCTTGCCCACCACATACCGCACACCGCATCTGAGGACATAAGTCTCCTTGGCGGTGCCTACATACACGGAAAGTTTGCTCGATGTCAAACGAGAAAAGCTGCTCTGTAATCTGGTAGCCTAAGCATCTTTGTGCTGAAAGAAAGTAATCCAGAAGTACATAATATGTATTTCATTAGATTGAGACAAGAGGGAAGTAAATTATTCACTGACTGGGGTGAAATTGATTGGACATGATCAATTCGCCGAAATGATTACAAAACTTTTTGAAATATTATTAGAAATTATTTTTGGAAGCCACCAGATCTGTATATCCGACAGGAACTATAGGGCCACGGATAGTAGCAAAAAGCTCCATTCGGTTATCATTAAGAAGGGTAAAGGGACAAGACGACAATAAGATTTGGTTCCATCAACACGTTGAACAATTAATCAAAAAGTAAACATAACAAGAAATGCTATTTTTGTTAAGTATTAAATATGCAGTTGCCGGTTTTTTATATTGCCTTTAGTGTTGGGCCATCTTTGATACTATGGGCCTCGTATATGCAAACGATAATACTATTGAATTTTGCTTTGTATTATCTTGATACCCAAAGAAATTTAGAAGACTCGTATTAAACATTGAGGAAATACGTCCTAGTACCTAAAAACAATACAATGTTCCAGTTGATCCCTCCGTACAGTTCACCCAGCATGACGTAATGGCCGACATTGTCTTCCATAACGAATTCTCCGGCTGTCACAAGCCGCTACGTTATTTTTCACCCGCCCCAACGGCACGAACAAATCCCGTGAATTATTTTAGTGAATAAACTGCGGCATTACTTGCGAGACTGGCAAAACCTTGCAAATTTGTCTACACTGTCACACGCACCCTCACATCTCCCACTTCCTGTCACGTATACCTTATATTAATAAGGGATCATGCATACGAATAAGAATACAAAAGCTACCGGAGACTACACGACGGGTATAATTAACCCAGGTTTTTGGGTTCTGTGTGCATTTTTTTTTTTAAATTACAAAAAATGTACAATACATAATTGTATTTCACAAGTTAGCAGACTTATTTTGAAACAGTTATGATTAATAAGATTATCATGTATAAACATTTATAGCTCTACATAATTCAATCAAAAATGAACAAATCTCAGAAACTTTCTTAAAAACAAATTATAATATATATTGAGTTCTTCTACTGACATTTCTTGGTGGAACTGCATTTCGAAAATCTGTATGTACGGAAAACTGCATGTCGGAAATCAATATTCAAACTTTTATTCTTATAATTGTTATTACCTTATACTTAAATGTTTTCAATTTAAATTCTTTTATTTACATAATTATATAAAATCATGATTAACAACCCCTGCTTGCACTTGTATATAACATAGAAATTTGTTTAGTCTCCCACCAGTCTGACGATGTCGGTCACGACGAAACCCGGTCACTGGTAAAAAAAATTATAAAATAATTATGAATAAAAGTGGAATAAAACTATAAAGTATTTTTACTATTATAAATAAATTATAATATATTATTTAACATTAGCTTTCATAAGTCAAGAGTTGTCGAGAAATAGTTGAATCTTGTTTTTTCAACTGACAAAAGTTAAATAATTTATTTTTACATAGATACATATTTCTCAAAAATAATAACGTATTCCTTACTCTATGAGGTATTCGGTTGGGATACAACACAATGGAAAGTGGAAGGATGCATATTATAAACCAATACCAAAATTAAAAATTATTTATTAATATTACTAGTCAATCACTATCCGACTTTTTGTATCTACCGGTTTCGAGACGTACCCGTCTCTTCGTCAGTAGTAAGTGTCCTGACGAAAAGACGGGTACGTCTCGAAACCTGTAGACATAAAAAGTCGGTAAGTGGGTAAATACTTATATTTACAAATATTAATTGAAATGTTTGACCACAAAGTTAATGAGTTGCCTGAAGATATAAAGGAGACAGAAGGCATCTAAATTTTTCAAATTAATTTGAAAAAAATATCTTGAGAATTTTTTATAAAAAATTGTAACATTATTAAAAGTTTATATTAGTTTGTACGGTGTTTTTACTAAACTAACAAAATGAAGCATAAATAAACAAAGTACAATTTTGTGCATCTCTTTCGGAAATGGCCAAAAAATATTATAATTTAGGACATAAAATTACAATATTTATTTGGCATTTGAAGAAAATTACTTGGCACATAATATTCGTACTTTCGAGAATAAAACGCAGGACTTACACACGGTAGGTTCCGGGTTCGATTTCCGGTGAGAACACAAAAAAAATTATTGAGATTTTTCTCAAGCCCGGGTGTCCTGCGATGTAGTTCACCACTGTAATTGGGCCTCCTGGCCTGTTGTGGTGCAAAAAAAAAAGAAATAATTTAATGAAAAGAAAGAAATATTTCACATATTAATAAAACTCCAAAGTCCACTTTCGTCGTAAAAATGCTTTTTTAAGTTGAAAAAAAAATCTAACGCCCACATTCATTTAGTAAAAAAAAAAATCAGTAGTTATTCATACGCTTTTTAGCATGTTCTTTTATCATAAAATATTTTCAATATCAATATTTTACATTAAAAGTTCTCCGTAGATTGAAATTATCTCATTTGTCTCAAAAGTTATAATATTTTCGCAATCCAAGAATCACAAAATCTCGTTTCCTGAATATTTCGTTGGATGGGACTCCCGTAGTTTATCCTTTACAAATATGTAAACAATTAAAAAAAGTATTTATCTTTTATCCCAAATAGTAAAATACAATATACTTTGTATATTTTTACTCGTTTGTTCTTGTTGCATCTATCTATGTAGGTAAACCAGTACCAAGATAGGTGCAAGTTGTCCGTGAGAGTGGTGTCGGTAGGGTATCGCACCCGTAGGCAACACAGCATAAAGCGACAGCAAGGCGGTCCTCAATCAATCGCTCAAAGCATTTTTACATTCTTCCAAATGACAGCGGACAACTTCGCTATCACCGCACCCATATATCTCAAAAGAGAAATAAACATATGTATTTGTAGCAGTAAAAAATAAAGAAATAATATTACATTATTAATATTTGAAGCATTAACTTTGTGGTCAAACATTTTATTAAATATAATGAAATATTTGTATATAACCACTTATCAACTTTTCTATGTCTACCGGTTTCGAGACGTTCCCGTCTCTTCATCAGGACACCAATTAAACCAACATGCAAAACCCACTATATACTCGTCGTACCTTCACCATAGTTGTTGCTGGACAAGTTTGTCCTAATCAGTGAATGTGCTTATTCCTCCCTCTTTTCCCACAACATAAAATATTTTCATCACCTAATCAGTACATGTAAGGGTTGTGTATTAAAACGCATGTCGTGTTGGTATTATATTTTTGTGCAACAACTATGGTGATTTAAATGATGTATTAACAATTCTTGGTGGAATTCCATTGTAATGATGTAATAACTTATATTTACATATAAATTATTAATTTAAAAATACTTTGTACACTTTCACTTATTTGTTTGACTAATTAGCGCTTTTGCCCTCTAATAGACGTCTTCAGACTGGTGAATATTATACTGGGAATCAATCAAATATAAACTGAAAGATCATTTAGCTTTACATAGATTAAATTACGATATATCTAACAATGCATCACATTTAAATGAGTTAGAATATAGTTTTGACGAATCGAAAAACATAAAGGTCAAAAGTTAGATAGATTAGAAAAAAAAGGATAAAAAATAATTGCGATAGAATTTTAATAAATCATCAAATAGAATTCAAAAACTCACCCTTATTCTTAAACTCACCTATTAATTGGACCCTGTACATTGTTATAAAAAAATTAAATGTTTTTCATATAATAGAATCCTCTCTTACAGTACACCGCCAACACATATTTCAATCATTTGTCCTACACTGTTCTATTGAAATATTGTGTATTGTATCTCTTTCAACTTATTTTTTTAATGTACTTACGCTTAAGAAAATATTTAGTTTTATAAATTATCCTTACACTGTATAATTTTCACCAGTCTGAAGATGCCCATTAAAGGGTGAAAGCGCTAATTGGTCAAACAGACAAATTGAAGTGTACTAAGTATTTTTAAATTAATAACTCAGATGTAGATATAAGTTTTTACATCATAACTATGGAGGTGCATAGTGAGTTTTGCAAGTTGGTTTAATTGGTGTCCTTACGAAGAGACGGTTACGTCTCAAAACTGGTAGACATGAAAGTTGGTAAATGGTTATAAACACATGTTTAATAAAATATGGTTAATAATATTACGTTTTCAAGGACGTTGTAACTTGTCGAAGAGCCACATCGACACTGCCCTTAAAAACCCCTGTAGTGGATTTATATCCCTGATTGATGAAAGCAGTTTATTGTATAATCATATTCCACTACAGTAATGGTTGCGCTGAACAGATGTGGTCGTTAGTTTGAGAACAATATTGTATATTATTAGCCAAAGTTGCAGTTTGTTGCTGCATATGAAACATGTTAAACATTTTTAGGTACAAACTTAATATAATAATATATTAAAAAGAAAAAAAAACACATGCCATAATCCTTCATGTCGTTTAGGTTCATTTACTTGGAGCGTTTGTTTAGTCATGATACTTTTCAGTATTTTTCCACCATCCCTTTTAGGGTTAAACCAGCATACGGATGTTGTGTATTTAATAGTACAAACATACATCTTCAGGGAACTGGGTCATTAATATCAGCTGCGGTCACAAGAAAACCTTGTTCGATAAATTGTTGCGAGCTTTTCTTTATTTTTGGTGTTACGAAAACACGAATTATTTGACACCAAAATTATACGGTACTATTAATATTAGCCTAGTGTACATTTTGTTTTCTGTCGACGATCTCATTTTCATTTTTGTTTATTTAAGCACCTACAAAGTAAACTTTCTGTTTTGTAGTCAAGTGATGAACGCAATTAATTATCATTCCAGTTTCCGGGTAAGATGAAACATTTATGTAGAATCTGCATTTTTCGGCCCAATGCAAAAATATGATCAAGATAGATACAATTAGTAGTTAAATAATGCAGCATCATTAGACTACTAGAAATTTGGTGATTAATTAACAATTCAACAATGTTTTTAGTATGGATTTTTTTCCTACTCAAAACATACTCAGACATACTCAAAACATTATTGAATTAACTACCTGGTAAAAGAAGAAGTATAAAAAATTGGAAAATTGTTTTCATGCGTTGCGTAGTAGGTTGAGATTCATCCGGTAGAATTGGTTCACCCGGATGAATCTCACCCACATGATAAAGGTTTCCGTTCTTTCACTTCACAAAAGTCAACAGATGGAAGAGTAGAGGAAATGTGGATGTTCAAACATAAGCAGAATGTTGAATGTTGCACAGTGTGTAAAGTGGCCACTTAAACCTTAAATACCTAGTCTCCCATATTTCCTTCTTAAAAATGTTTTCCTTCTCTGTTGCAACAAACTTAAAAATAAATGATTCATATAACCAAAAATTAACGTAAAAACAATCTGACCACTGATTTAAAGAATGTTCAATCTTCGTAAATAAGCACTAGATTCAACTCTAAAAGATTTCAATCAAGATTGACGGATGTTTTAGCAAAGGGAAAAATATTGATTTTAAGGAGAAATGTTTTTAATGCGTAGATGAATATTCCGATGAAAAAGATAAGTAAATATCTTGCACGTTTATAGGTATACGTTAAGTGATAATATTTATGACAGTAAATAAAATTAACTATAATAATTAAAATACGTATACAGATTTATTCCACTTTTATTAATAATTTTTACAAGTTGTTGGGTTTTGTCGTAACTGACATCGTTAGACTGGTCTGACCAGTCTGACCACGTCTGTCACGACGAAATCCGGCAACTTGTAAAAATTATAAATAAAAGTGGAACAAAACTGAATACGTATCTTTATTATTATAATTGACATGTTGTTCCACCAACAAATGGCAGATGAAAAACTTAATCTATTAAAATTATTGAGTTGCTTTAATGCCAATAGATTTTCTTATTTCTCTCTTCTTTTTATCGGATGAGAGTTAACCTTTTTGTAATTTATATTTTGGCACATGAGTATAACGGAAAATATAATTAATGACATACTCATCCACACAGTGGCCGGCAGTTGCTATCCACTCGTGGTTGAGCAAAGCCCCTCCGCAGCGATGTGTACTGGAGAAACCGAAAAAAGATGGCCTGCGAACTGAGACCTGAAACCAAAAAACACAAATAAATAAATGTATAAAACAAAAAAAGTCATATGTAAATAAATACTCTATATTTAACACCTAAAATTTGAACCCCAATAAACTTAATATTAGGCATATTTTATTGTGCTTCTTTTTTATTTTGACTAGCTAGGTAATAAAATACACAATTGTCTCTTGGTATCCATATGTTTAACTAAACATACTACTATTAAAAATACTTTTTTATTGTCTTTTATTTCACTTAAAGATTCTTCTTATCGTTTCTTTGAATCCCTTAAAATAAATATGTGTATATTTATGCTTTTCCTTTTTTTAAAAAAATCTTATTACTATTTTATTTTATTTTTACATCTGAGCATGTTTTTCATTCTTAATTTTTAATTATTCTTACAAATTTTCTTCATTTTTAATATTATTTCCATTTGTAAATACTCACTACAAACAACAAACTTTAAAATATCTTTTTTTCACTTAAATTTTAATTTTTAAACATTTTTCATTTATGTTTTTCTATTTACTTCTCTTTTTTATACTTTCATAATTAACCGTACATATAATTGCTTTTAAATATGGAAACTTCACTGGTCCATTAGAATTAAGTCTAATTGTGTAAAATATTAAACTTTGTAACTGTACTGTATGTTTCCTGAATAAAAGAAAAATAAAAAAATATGTACATTTAGCTTTTATGAACATAATTTTTAATTCGATTCTTTAGCGAAAAAAAAATTGTAACATCCATAGAGTGTAGACATCCCAGTTTCACTGCGGAGAGCATACAAAAGTTCCGAATGTACCTATTCTGGTAACGATTTTTAATGAAATAAATCATTACTAGTATTTTTAATAATCTATTCTACTAATTTTAGATCTGTAGGATTTAGGTTGCTGGGTTGTTAGTTAGAGTTCCTACCCCAGTTAGAGATTGACAGAGAAGACACGAGGCTGCTGTTGGATGTTTATTTATTACATGGTAAATAAATAATTAATTATGTCGGACGAGTGTTACGTCGATGATGGGTTGAAGTAACTGCATCTGAACCACATGCTGCAACTGAGTGACGTCGTCGAGCTGGATTGAAGCGAACTGAACTTGTTGGGCTCACTAACTGAACGGGCTGACTGACGTTGGCTGCGTTCTCTGGTTTCTTTGTAGACGACGTTCCTTTGTAGTTCATTTCTTCGTGGTAGGGACGATGTGAATGTACTGCAGAACGATGCCCTCCGATTTCATGTAAAATACTCATAGGGTTGCATTTTACGAATGGATTAGATTCGATTGAAAATGATGACATTGCATCGTCGGTCATTGGTTTATTTTAGGTTAATTAATTTAACACGTGTGTGTCATCGACTTTGGACTATGGACCCTAAAGATCCTTCTCTTAAATAATCATCACTATTCCATTTTCACACCTCAGTTGGAGTAAAAGACGCCTACACCTACAGTCCACAGTTTACGAACAGCTTCCAGGCGTCTGTATTGGCTGCCAAGTCCTGTGCTCCCTTAGATATAATTCTGATGTCTTGAAAAGTTGGCAAGAGGGAATTTACAGTATGTGATAGGCCATCCATATCGCTTCTGAAAGCAGTCATCAAGATGATAGTTGTCCTTTTAATATCGGAGATTAAGTAATATTTTATTTTATTTCCACGTTGTTTACAAAGCAAAACCTTTACACACCCCAAAAATATTTAAAACACCTAGAATTTTATTTCTGATTTCAATTACTGGTATTAATTTGGAGCAAAAAATTGCATCTTCATTGATCCATAAATCAAATATGTTTAAATACAATAATGTTGACCTTAAGCTTCGAAGGTAACAGAGCAAATATTCTCTGTGTGGGGTATTTGGATGTATGACTACAAGACGTGGGGCATTAGTAAAAAAAAGAAGCGTCGTCTGAAAGCCTTCAAAATGCGGTACAACAGAAGAATACTGGGAATTACTTGAAGAGACCAAACATAATTTTTTGGTGAAGATCAGTAAGTCGTGACAATTGAATTGACTACATTTTGCATCATGAGAATCTCCTGCAAATATTTTTAGAAAAAAAAACAGTAGATGGCACAAACCATAAAAGAAAACTGCCAAGAATACCTTGATCAAATTAATTAATATATGAACTAGACATAAATTAAAACCGCTTAGGACAGGTTCAAAATCATTATCATGTGTATTTTACCATTTTATTTATATCTGAAACGCAATTACATACGAGTACAATCAATCTAGGCTAAGGACGCTTTTGCGAATTGACAATTCCATACGTGCTAAAACCTTTAGTTAAAAATAGGTAAATATCTTAAAAAGGAAAATTGAGAGGAAATAAGTCTACCTTGCATTTTCCCACTACACTTGAGGTCTCCCCAGTTCGATAATCGGCAAGGTTGACATTAAATATAGGTTTAAAGGGTTTTACACTGAAATATTTCATTGTACCTGAACTGGCCTTTAAAGCGTAAGACTAATCGTATTTTATTGAGACAGCTGCATGTATTATATTTATACAGTACTTAATTAACCCTTAAGCGTGGACAAAAATATGATGATAAAGAAAATCCCTGGTTATACGAAGATCTGCTTATATTTTGAATAGAAGTCACTTTGTATGTTCTCTTTCAATCGATTATATCGTACAAAGTGCGTGTTTAAGGTCTTATCTTGGTAAAATATATCATATTCAGGCGAGACTGTTTATGGGAATTGTACCAAATAGCATAATCCATGAGGCAAAACATAACTTGAGCGATGATGTTTATTTTAAATTATGTAATCTTTTACCGGCGAACCAACTTTGTGCCTTCAAATTGATTGTATATCATTTTGTTGATCCGGAATATTAAAAGAGTTTCTCGCACTTACAACACTAGATTAAAAACTAAGAGTTCCCTGATTGTTCCTCAAATTGCTTATTTATTTGGAGAATTAAATTGCGTTATCTCAAAATTGTTAATGTTCATTTGTTCATCGGTTGTTGTTATGTTAATTATCCAATGTGATATTTACGTATCTATGCAAAAACATCCCTTAAATTTTTTACTGAAACTTCTTGGTGGAACTGCATTTTAATTATAATAATAAAAATACGTAAATGGTTTTATTTCACCTTTATTTATAAAACTATATACGTATTTTTATTTTTATAAAAAACACGCCTGTTCAAAAATTAATTGTGTTCCACGGAAAAGTCTCTGGACTTAGCGAGTAACTAAAATTATAACATGAAATATATTTACCAAGCGCTATTCAGCAGCGCTGAAAGTAAAATAATGAAAAAATATTCATTTATCGTTCTCGAAGCGATTGTAAAATTTGAAATAAAATGGCCGACACTCTCAAGCAATTATTAGGTAATATGTAATTTCAGCATGTAGGTCCTTTTATTATTGTGTCGCACAAAATTTTCTCTTATCTCGGATACATTCCCGCGTTAGCGTTCGGCTGGGTGCCTGCATACTTACAGTGTGATTAATTGCCCACAGCTCTTTGATAAAACAAAGCACATTGTATGAACGCGTATGTAAATAAAAGTGTCTGTCACTTTAGGCATTAGCGCGCAACTTTTCTGCGGATTACATTGAATAAAAAATCAGGAAACCTAAGAAAAGGTCGCTTCGTAAAACTGAGTCGTTTAATTGAATAAAGAAATGAGCTAGTTGCACCACAAAAAGTAAAGTTTATTTTTTTTTAAATTTAATTCATTGTTGCGTCATCTAAAGGGGCAAAACAAGTTGTTTTACCGTTCGGAAAAATCCAAAAATTATTTATAAAACTTATTTTCAAAAAGCCGTCTACTTTGTCCACTGTTCAATTATTAAAAAATTAAGGCTTTGGATGTAAAATCTTTATTTAAAAAAGATTGTCCATTTCAAATACATAAATAAATAAATATATATAAATAGTGGTGTTTTTACGTCACAAAACGTAAGTACGCGACCTAGAACAAGTGGCTAAATCTTAATTCCCAAATTAAAAGCAAGTGACGCACAACATCATTATATTGACAGAGAAATGTTTTTCTTTAATGAAATGAACAAAGAAAAAAAAATAAACGAAAAAATCTAACAATATTTGAGTTTATCTTAATATTTGTTGACAAAATACTGGATTTCACCCCCTTGGGAGTCATAAAGATTAACGTATTACAACAGGGATGGATATTACCTTAAGGAAGGGAATATGGAAGTCTAGGCATTTGCAAGGCTTATGACCTGTCATTAGCTGGTTTGGTTAATGACAGGTCATAAGCCCTGTAAAATGCCTTGACTTCCATATTTCCTTCTTTAAGGTTCTCCATCCCTGTTGTAATTTGTTAAAATATTGTAGGATGTCACTCCCTATTATGTACACAAGAATAGTTTTTTCTCTTACGTAATGGGAAACGTTAATGTAAATATATATATTAAATTAACATATAAATTGTTTTTGGCAGTGATATCTGAATAAAAAAAAAAAAAATTGTTTCATGTCGCAAATTTACTCAATTTGACGATAGTTCACAATTGTTCAATTTTAAACTTTTTTAGTAAAATAAATAAAACAACTTTCTTTTATTTATTTTATTATAATGAATAACCACAAAGTTAGTGCTTTAATTTAACTTTTTTCTTCATATTTTTTCGTTCAACTGTTCCTAACTGCTCAGGTTTCACTTTTTTGTCACAGTTTTTTTGCCTTGTCATGACATTTTCAAACTTTAAAGTTCCTTTTATATAACAACTGTTTTATATTTAACGACGAGTATATTATTAAGCATAAAAATTTATACATGTATAATCATAAGTATCTACGTTTATGAACTCCATGGGTGAAATACAATTATTTTCTACAAATATTCAGACATGCGCTAAAATGTTGACCTAAATTATTTTACTGACGAAAAATTTTAAATGCTCTAAGGGACAAAGCGTAAATATTTCCAGAGGAAAAAGAGACAAATAAAAATATATCATACATTTTCCTTATTTTTTATTAATATACTAATTTCAACTAGAATCGATATTTAAGTTTAAATGTTTTCCATCTTCGTCGTAATGTGTTGATCTTAATAACTCCCTAAAGGTATGAAACCCAGTTCGTGTCTACAAAACCCTTTGGTTAACTAAATATTTTTGGTTTAACCAACTTCTTCAAGAAGAAGTTTGAAACATATGTTGAGGTGTTGCATAGTAGGTGAAATAATTAAATTGAATAAATCTCACCCACATCTTTAAAGGCTCTTTAACTTCACAAAAATCAACAGATGGAAGGGATGAAGAAAAAAATCAAGTTTCTACCCGTTTTGAGTAGAATAGTGAATGTTACACGGCGTGAAAAGTGGCCATTTAAACCAGCCAATGACAGGTCTTTAGCTTTGTAAATGCGTATAGTTTCCTCAAAACTGTTCTTTTTATCTGCTGTCATAATGTGTTTATTGTAGTATTTATGTATTAACGAAAATAGAAATCCATTTTTCATATTTTCTCTTTCCTTTTTCGAACAACATAAAAATTTTCTTGGTTTCATTTTTAATTCTTGCTGACGATACCCATGAAAACTGTATTGAAACATGATAATATCTTAATATTATTCAATTAGTACCCAAAACTTCATGTGTTTGTTTAAAAAAATCTACGTTTTATAAAAATATATTAGTCTGGCTAAAGACACCTATAAATAATGCTGTAATTAATTCATTATACCGCAAAACGATATCGAAAAACGGGGAGGTAGTTAAAAGGGGAATATAATCATTAGTTTCATAATAAATCTAGTCCTTAATCGTACTTGAGCATTTAATATGAGAATCCTGAATAAAGATATATTCGTATTAAGGAATAAATTGCATGGAAGAATACTTGTAACCACAACCAGTCGTATTTGTATGGAGGTCTCATACAAATACTTGCCCTATGTATAGTAGTGGCCCTCAAAGGGGAAGATCGTTAGGATTAATGGTATAATGAACTGATCATATGACCACTGGGATAGGGGCAAGGGGTGGCTTAAGCACGTACTGAGAAAAAATCACCGGGAAATCTAGTAAATATCCGATTCAATAACCTTATTCATAAAAAAACATTGAGTCAATATATAAAATTGTTAAAATATTTGTTTATTTGATTTTTGTATAGATATTTTTTTATTTTTTTTCGCATCTACCATGATTCAGCCCATTTTTTTATGGATTTTTGATGTAAATCAAATTATAAGTATACTTTTCAGTATATTTATTAATACAATACACTTAAATACAATTCAAATATCTGGAGCCTTTTTTACGGAGTTCATTCGTTAAAACTTGAAAGAGTGCAGAGAAAATTTTTACGTTTTATCGACTACAAGCTATCTATTCCTATTGAATCTTTAAACTATGACTTTTTAGTGAACACACTTGATTTGGAAAGTTTATCCAGAAGACGGAAACTGAGTGATTTAATGTTTCTCTTTAAAATAATAAATGGCATGTTGTCAGTCTTGACTTGCTAAACATGATTCCGAATACCTGACATAATGTCCCATTTCATATAGATATTGCTGTTACTAATTATGCTATAAATTCACCTATTTCAAGATTGCACAGTCTAGGGAACCAGATCAGTTGTATTGACATTTTCACATTAGCCAAATGAAGTTTAAACTTGCTATTAAAGAAATAGTTTAGAATTTTGACTGATGTTTAATTATTTATGTTCATTTATAAAAAAAGAAAAATAAATATTTAAATAAAAAAATGACAAATATATTTATAAATGTACGACTGGATATTTGTGTTTTAGTTTTTAAAATTATTTTTTTTTCTTATTTAAAAAAAAAGTTTTAGTATATAATTTTTTAAAAGTTATCATTTTGTTTATTTTTATATATTATTTTTAAAAACGGTTAAGAACCCCTGAGCTCTTATCAGGAGACTGTTAGTATTATTCCTAGGGCATTTAATATGCATTGCAACAATACCAACAAATCAATGATATATGATTTTTTGCTATTTCGAATATACCGCGTTGTCTTTATTTTTATTATTTTTCTACCTAAGTATGTTAAGTTTTAAAATCCCAAAGTTATTATATAGAACATTTTTAAAACAACTATATAATATATATAAATATATTATTATTATATTATTTCATAACTTTGTAATAGAACACTGTATGTTAATTGTATTTACGATTATGTTTATAAAAGGCATTTGTGCCGTGTATACACTAATAAATAAAAAATAAAATAAACAAAAATAAACTAACCGTGCATTTATAAAAAAATAAACAAAGGTGTTAAATTGAAATGAAAACCATGTTAAAAGATGTACACATTGTATTTGGTTATTACTTATATTGTCCAAATGTGCTCCGTATAATAAACTTAGGTCGTGGGTCCAAAAACAGAGTATAACGTTCTGCCAAAAAGCTCCGAGTCACCACCGTGCGAAGAAACTACGAAAGGGGTACTTGCAATGACTTGGTTTCGACCTAATAAAACTAAGCAGAAACCTATTGAGGGTTATTTCTAGAGTCCTTAACAGACACTGCAGATTTACACTTTTGCAGAGGCCTGGGTGAAGATCTATGCGACATCCCATCGGTGATAGGTAATAAAGAACTCACACGAGAGGTAGTATCATACATGATAAATATAGCGCAGGAAATTGGTAAAATAAACCAAAGTAGGGAACAAAATGCCGAACACTCCTCTAGTGGAACGGAAGGCCCGTTGACTACTGCCAACAGGCCGGCTTCTCCTGAAGAGTTTTAAGTGGTTTCCTCTCCACGTGAGCAAATGCTGAGAAGTTCCTGATTAGCCCACATTAATGTATCCCTCCTGATCCCAATAGTTTAGATAAATTTAAAGATATTTAATTGCAGAAAAATCCACTTTTTGAAATATAAACCTTGTATATTTTAAGCAAGGTAAATAATAAAGCAACTCCCATATAAAAAAAAAAAAAGATTTACACTTTTAATCACAGCTTACTGCACATCCATCTACATTCGTGAGTTTAGGATAAAATACAGTGACGCCAATGTCAAAAATAAAAGTTGCATATAAAACAACGTGTACGGGCATCTCTTTAAGCTTTCCAGATACTGTAGTGCAACGGAATTGCTTTATAAAGATCGAAAGTTAAAGTTCCTTCTTTTAATTCTCTGAAATGTATGACTCACAGGTTTTAAGCCAGATTCGAAAACTCAAAAAAACCTCAAAATTATTGCAGTCTAACTATGGATAAATTACCTACTTATACTGAAATGAACAACATTAACATGGTACTCAAGATGTAGTGGTTGCGAATTATGTGGGTATGCATTGTCAAAATATTGTCACACTTTAAAATCCTTTTTACCCACAACAGCCGTTCACATCCCACTTCAATATCCTTTGATCATCCGCCACATTAAGACTTCGGGTAGTGAATCGCGCGTTTATTTGAACGTATGCTGCATCATAGACTTGGTTTTCACCAACCACCAATGTTCAGCTCCAGATCGGAGGCCTGTGCTAGTGTTGGAGCCGCTTGCAATTGACCAGTCAAACCACCGCAACTCCTTCAAGAACGAACCAGGTTAGTAGCATCCATTCCTAATCCATCTTATTCGTTGGGGTTGTGACCGATTGACACTGCATACCGCATATCGAGGATATTTATTTATTTATATTAAATTTAAAATACAGTTCACTATATCGTAGAAGCCCAAGAGCTTTGCCCCTCGCTATTTCTTGCCCTGCATCCGCGTGGGAATTCATTTTCTACCATGTAGTATTATTTTTAAAGTATATACAAAGTACTGCACTCCCTTTTTATCTTTTCCAAAAAACGGTTAATTATTTTTATTATCAAATAAAATTTCTGGGTTCTCTAAAATGTTGAGTATCTCGTGTTATTTTGATCATTCATACATGGGGCATAGTTTTAAGGCTGCAAAATTTGGTGATTATCCTCGTATAAAGTAATAGTACCATACTTACTGGGGAAATAGTCACAATAGTTCCATCGGAACCTTTGGTCAGACAATTCTCGTTAACTTTCATTCGGTCGTAAACAGACTAATTACTTCGCGGTCAAACTACGGTCGTTGTGAAGAACGTTTGTTCTATACTTGGCTACTTTATTATGGAACCAATCTGACTTCACGTAATCTCTTTTAAATAATTTCTACTCAGTTTCTACTATTAAATAAGTTCTCCGTCCGTGTGAAATCTTGTAATTTTTGAAAACTATTGATTATTTTTATTATATTACTAAAACTATGTATGTCAAGTTATCGGTCAAAAGAAAATGTCAATAACAAACTAATATGGTTTTATAAATAATGCTCAGACGCACGAAAAATAATAGTACCTCCTCAGAATTATTTTATTTGATATAGAACTCCATTATTTTCATAAATAAGCCAAAATATTCATTATAGTTCTATGAAAAAGTCTCATTATTGGTTTTTGAAAGGCGAATTTTCAAGATTGTTACAGACCGAAAATAATGGAGGCCCGCTCACGCCTTGCGACTTGTTTGCGAGTTTTAAGATTTTAAAAAAACCGATCGCATTGATGCCTCAACCACCGTATTCACCGGACTTGGCACCCTGTGACTTTTTCCTCTTCCAAAAGATAAAGAAGTTTATGGAAAACGATATTTCGCGACCAAGATAAAGGAGAAAAATACCGAATGGCTGACGGAATTGATACTAAATTGTTCATTCTAGAAATATTTCGAAGATAGGAAAAAACGCAGGCGTTCGTGTATTATATCCAATGGTAATTGCTTTGAAAGGTACAGAGCATTAATATCCAAGAATAAATGATTTTTTTTTAATACACACAAATACCTCGCATTTTTTATTAAACGTGTATACGATGTTAAAAACGCATGGCAAATAATTTACTAAATATTTTGGAAGTGTGTATTTTTTAGCGTTTATCATAAAAAAATCAAGGGCGAAATTACTATTTTAGTCGAAACCGTCGTAATTAATTTTTATTTTTGCTCTTAATTTTTTGACCAGATGCTCTTTAAGTAATCGCATTAAATCAACGTTGTTTTACTTATATTAATGCAAAAGCAATCATTCAAAAATGTAAAGCTGGTAAAATCATAAAATAATTTATCAAAATTTATGACGTAAAAGTACAACTATTGTGTTTGTACAAAATAAGAGACGGGAGTATTTATATAAGCAAGTAAGAGTGGCTTGAAATGAAAACTCTTTCAAGAACCACCTCATCGTGTATATTATGTAAGTATTCCTTAGGACAGGGTGTGAGATCGATTACCCCAGATGACATATCACAGAACCAAATGATTAACGACACGCCAATATTCAATAGACTATTTTCCTTTTAACAAATAAGTACGAGAATCATTTCCGTAGGAGTGTACTATGTAAATATAGATGTACTTAGTTTATTATATAAGTAATAAAGCTCATTCATCATACCCGGTAATGGTTACTTGTGAGTTTGAAAGGATTGCTAAATGATAAAAACATGTTTTATTCATAATGTACCTGGCATTATTGATGTATCACTTTTTTAACACATTTGTGAAATCCAGTATCCGCTCGATTCGATAGAAATCTCCCTTTAAAAATCTTTTGATTGGATTAGTTCCATTTTATTTTATTCGGGATTTTTAAAGCTATTACACGCGGACATTATATTGTTCAACATACTAATACCTTATTGAATGGTTTTCCCTATCATGGGTTCTGCCACCATGAATTTTTATCAAATCAAACTTATATGTACTTATATATATTTAAATCATCATCATCATTTTCTTTCCGCATTCCTTTTCTGCACCTAATGGTACATAGGGCACTGCATTAGCACACCAATCGCAGCGTATCTTGATCATTTTTGTTACATAAAGGCAAGATGATCAGTCTTACGCTTGAGATACCAGTCCAGGGACTATAAAATATTCTAATGTAAAAATACCCTTTTAAAAAAAAAATCACGTCAACCATGTCGGGAATCGAACCCGAGACCTCTTGCATGATAGTCAAACCCGCTGACCATGAAACCACGCGGCCGACAGTATGCAATACTTAATCATATTTTATCCACTATTAAAATCAAGATATTTTTTTTTTTAAATAAAACATTTGTATTTGAAGCTCTCACTTTGTGGTTTTTCATTTTAAAAATCTAAATTAAAATCCCTTAACTTTAAAATAAGGTTTACGAAGATGATGGATGCAGAAATATAGGAAGACCGGGGAAGACATGGCATGACCAAATCCAACAAATACTTAAAGGTGGAAATGTCAAAAGTTGGAATAGTTGGCGCGTGCATGAAAAGACGTATAAATGTAGAAGAAGCGAGATCTGTATACAACGTTTTATGGCGTTCTATTCTCTTTACCTACCCTTAAGGGTGGATGAAAAATACACTTCTCTGATATGAAATAGAACCAGAATATGAGACTTGTGTTTTTAATTCCATGGCCTACTCTTAGAGAAATTTCTTGTGATGTAATTAAATTGATAAATACATATTTTTTAAATATTCGAAGCACTTACTTTGTGTCGATTAATTATAATTCAAATAAATCATCTGTATTTTTAACCACATATTTTATATTTACTTCGTACCGACCTTAGTCCACTCCTGTCTAGTTTTAGTAAGTAATAAATATTATACCTCCCGCATCCCGCACCCCCTACCTTTACAAAAACAAAGCACTGCATGAAAAAAACTCTTGACTTATCACTTCCACATGTTAAGATTTAACATTATGTAGATACTATTAAAATAAAATAGGATTATATTCATAAGTAATTTAAACCATGAGAAGGAAGCTTGTGCTTCAAAACCGGTAGGTGAAAAAAAAAAAGGTTGTGGTGCTGTGGCTAGTGTCTCTGACTCATGGCTCAAAGGTCTGTGGTTCGAATCCCACTCGACCCCAACTTGATTCCCATTTTTTAATACTGAGTTATTTTCTTGTTGAAAATGACCCTCAATCATGAGAACGCAAATATTTCTTTTTAAATAAAAAATAAAATGATTATTCAAAATCAAAAATGGTTACAAATAAGGTGGTTCTATCTTAATTTTATTAAAATATGAATTTCAATTGAAAAAGGGATACAGGTAAGTATGTGTATATCTTAAATCGTAAATATATCGAAGCCTTTGAGGTTCTAGGGCGAGATGATAAAATAACTATTTAAAGCATTGAATAAATTAGACCGAAAGTTTTTTTTCTATTAACTTTTCCAATTTCAAAATGATGTCAAAGATGCGAAAACGCTCTCCAGTCCCAAAGACTCGGAGAATCCATTTTAAAATAAAAGAGAAAAGTTGATTGATGATATTCAACAGTTTTCCAGATTCAAGCTCCCTATTCAATTTTATTTTAATACAACCTTCCTCGAATATTGACAGCCTTGAATTATTTGACAAAAATATTGAAACGTTTGATGCAAACAAATCGCTATTTTGTGGTTGGTTCAGATTCATAAAATATTTATGACATCGATTCAAACACTTTTTTCCTGAGTCATCCACAAAATTTATTTATACCAGGGCCAGGGGTGGTATTCCAAACGCTCTCGCGGCCGATTATCTCGTGTATTCCGTATGTAAATACGCGAGAAAAACTGTTTTCTCGTGCCACGAGAGTGGTTCAGAATGGCACCCTAGGCCCACTGCCGCACTCTCAAGACGTTCGTTTTAAGAGGCGGCTGCGTCTGTTTTCGGACGTCATGGCTGATAATAAAATCGAAACTGAAATAATGGATATAAGAAGAGTACAGGCACTGAAATGTGTATACACGCAAAAAAACTTATTTGTCACTCATCTAAATCAAACCAGTCAGAGACTTAACCTTAAAATCTAGTACCTTTCTGTAAAACTAGACTATACAGCGTATTTAATATTAATGTGAGAGACAGGAAAAGTCTAATCAATCACACCTTAAAAAGTATGCTAAAAAATAAGTCATTGAAAGATATGTTCTTGATTTATTTAGCTAAATTGCTTGCAAAATATGTCGATTTTTGGTTTTTTGTACTTAAATATTTAAATTGTGTGTTTTTTTAAAAATATAATATATCTATGCAAATATGTATGCTGTATATGGATATATGTGTGTGCATGTATGTATCAGTATGCATTTGTGATTTTGTTCATAAATTTATGCTGTCACGTTAAATGGATTAAACCAGTATACCCACATTTGTGAGATTTTTATATTATTTTCATTTTGTTCTATTTTTATTTACATGTACTGATAACCTATTATAAGGGGAACAATTTTAAAAAATATTTTTTTTAAATAAAATCACCTTACTAATATTTTCCTAAAGCATTTATTCTCAAAACTCGGAAGTTTAGAGTTTTGAGCTTTGGTAAAGATCCTGGATTAGCACCCATATACGTAAACTAGCATAACACAAGATTCAATGGTTCTGGACTTGATAGTTATAAAACGAGTCTGATTTCTTTTTTTCTCTCGCAATATTATTCTTAAACTTTTCTTTTTATTTAAAAATGTTTTTTCCTTTTTTGATTTTCATATTCATGTATTTATTTCGTTATTATTTTTGGTTGCTTTTATGTATTTACCTGCTTGTTACTATTGTTATAGTTATGCGATTTTTATAATTTTTTGTTTTGTTTTTATGTATGTATTTTTTTTTTTTTTTCATATTTATGTTCAATATATGTTAAAGGCAATTTATGCCGTTTATGTAAAATAAATAAATAAATAGTCGGCATTTCGTTTAAAAATAGAATATATTAGATTTCCTGACACCACGCACATGTTAAACGTTGCTTCAGTAATTCCTAAGCTGGTTGGGAGCTCGTTCTAGGGAGCTATTCTGAACCGCTCTCGCGGCACGAGAAAACTGTTTTTCTCGTATATTTTGTATGTAAATACGCGAGATAATACGGCCACGAGAGCGTTTGGAATACTCTGCATTCCACTACTCTCATTTATGTGAACTTTCAAGTATTTAAAACCCGTCAATCCGTCTTCGCAATATTAAAGAAGGTAATAAGGGTTAGGACAGAATTTGTTGCATATTTATAATCTTGATATTTTTTACTTCCATACACCATTTATTACAGTTAGTACCAGGATCGCATTTAGAACTAAGTATTTGTATAATTCTTGTTCCCTACATTACTCTTACAAATGAATTTCTTATTTTTTAATATTAATTGCGTTAAAAAACTCTCAATGAAAGGGCAATAGTTCACAAGATTTTAATTTTAATCCAAAATCAGGAGAGATATGTTTACTTTTATAAAATTAAACAAAACTTTTTATTCATTAATCCGTTAGAAAACCATATTTTTTTCTTATTTTAAAAAATAACTGAGAGACGTAATGTACTGTGAAAAGGTATACAAGATAACTTAATTAGTCTAATCCCTTTGAATAATTTCATGGCTAAGGGAGTGCGTTGTTTTAATAACCATTGTTTCACTCTTTTTATAAATCAGTGCTGAAAAATACAAATTGCGGGGTATTTGTAATTTGCGAAATTATACCTTTTTCACACAAATTATTTTTTAAACACAATGTCCCACTCCGCCCGCGGCCTAAAAGATTTGGTTGCGTTTAATTCATTTCGTTTCCAATTTATAAAACTAATGACGACTTTTGATTAAAATTTCAGACGATTTCATTCTCATTCCAATTTCCAATTTTTCAAAAAAAGTATTGTCAGAAAGTCGATAAATAATTAATGAAAAGAGACGTCAAAGCTATTTTCAAAGCAAGTATGCATTTTCTGTTGACGTGTTGATATAATGCATTTACGTAATGTATTCCATCTAAAAAGAATTAAAATGGTTTCCCTGATGTTGTGAAACAGTGTTTAATATCCGGGAAAGTTTGCGACTTGCTGTGAGTCCATGCCTTTTTTATTTACTAACATAGGTGCCATTTTTAGTTTGTTTCCCCACGGTTTTTAGTAGATGACGCGTCATGAAGAGTCGTTGCTGACTGCCACAGGCGGGAAAAAAAAAATTTGTTTCACTTTCCAGATATTTTTATGCAAAAGTTTAACATTTTCTAAGACTGAGGTTATTGATAATATTTTATACAAATATAGAATGTATTATCCTTACCAGAATTCAATTTATTGATATACATGTAATGTTGCATATTCAACTTCAGCATCTATTTTATTTGTTTTTTTTTTTTTTAATATATTTGACAAAAGGCTTTTCGTAGAACAAATAAAGTTGTTAAAAAAGATGAATCGTATTGTCCGCCTCGTGGTAAAATGGTCAACTCGTTTGCGTACCTTCCAAGAGTCTCAGATTCGATTCGAGCGACATGGCATGGTCAACTAAAAATATTTTTTACAATACAATTTTTTGTAGTTCCTGAATTGTAAGATTTATCATTTTATCATTGTTAATGTAGGTTAAGTGTAAATAATCAATGTAATTTATAAGAACCTGCTGACGAGTTGTATGTATGCAACTCAGCAGGACTTTAATTTAAGAATATTTTGTAAATATTTTTGAAAAATCTTCATGTAACAAAAATGATCAAGATACGCTGCGGTTAGTGTACCAAAGCAGTTTCTTTGGCTCTATTAGGTACGGAAATTAAATATTAATTAATTTATCGTATTTTTTTTTCAAAGTTGATGTGAAGACTTCGTCTTCCTCTGTGGGTAGATTCCAGTGTATTATTTATTTATTATAATGTATGTACGGCCTGAGTCAATAACAATAGTTACACGAAGAAACTCGTAGACAAGAAAATAAACAAAAAGAACATAAAACCATGTAGCAAAGACAAACAAGGGCAATAAAATAATGATAAATATATATTTAAAAACACTATAAACATATAAAACTTCGAACTAAACCATGTCAATTCATCTCACTCTGTTTTAGTTGCGAAGGGATCTATGAAAATCCGGAAGATCTATCCCAAAGAAATTCCAAGCCGTGTGACGAATTGACTAATCTACACATTCTGGACATTAGGGCATAAAAACAAAATTTGCTCTTAAAAGATTTAATAAATAGCAGATATTGACTTCTGGTGACATGGTTGGGAACGTGAAAATAATTTATTGTGTATGTAGATATATATATTTGGATAATTTATATTTCGCCATTTTTGTGAGAAATCACCTCAGGGGCGCTGTACAATAAATAAATATCACAGCACGTCTTGCAGCTACAGAACGCATGGATGATTGGGATTTTAATTCTTCGTCTCCAATTATGATATATTACAATTCTGATATATAGGAGATAGATAATTAGTAGAATTCCATATTTAAATTAGGTAAGGTATCCAGAATCAAATATTTATATTGGATTTAATTCTACTTTTATTCTTTTAAATATACATGAGTGTATAATGTGACGCGTTTCATCTTGTTGGGACAAAATCAAACTAACTTAAATATTTACAAAGTTTCCTTGTATAAATTGCTATTTAATTATATAGGTGCATAATAGTACTAAAATTTTATGGGGGTATTTAACAAGTATTGCAGATTTCTATGCAGACCAAGAAAAATAAAGTAAATAAATATCAATCAGGTATACTGAGGACATTTTATTAGGTCCATTATTAAATATTTGTAGGGGTAGGTACAGCTTTAAATTAATATAATAATTAGATTTCAATATTGATTTCATTTACATTGAGAGGAGATCTTTAAGCTCACCATCCACCCGCAGCTGTTCTAGAGTCCTGGGGGACTCTCTGTCAGCTGCGCATAGAGGAAAGTTATTATGATTATTCCTAAGGAATACAAACTCTTTGCAAATTAAGAAGGTGGGAGGAAGATGTATGGACAGAGGCCACGTAGTCCCCACCCCTATGGATCCTCTCAATGCCTTTTTTTATTCAAAAATATGTATTGACACAAACAATTTACATAAATAAATATATCGAAATATATACAAAAACCATTTCTTAAAACTATAGTAACACAACAAACAAAACTTACACAACAAACATAAGTAAAAACACGGATATTTACAATGAGAGAACGGCTTTGAATAAAGAAGAACTCCCTTGGTGGTCAGAGGCAAAAGATCCGAATACCACCCCTGTAAAGGGAGGACCAATTGAATAATAATATTGAATAATAACAAACTGAATGAGCATCCCCCAGAATCGGTTGCCTGTCCCACCATATTTTACCCACCTAGGCGTCCGCGCATCTGACGAGCTCCCAACGCAATACCCAAGTCCGGACAAACTGACGGAAGAGTGCAAAATTCGTACTGTTGCCCATCAGATCCACATTCCACGCTGGTCGCGTGACCTCTGTCAGACCATTCAGCATCTCATCTCTGGCATCATCCAATAGCACACAGTGCCACAGGATGCGTTCGGCCGATTTCATTTACAAATTTGTTGACGATATTTTACATTTTTTTTTACCAAACCGCAAAGTTGTTCGTCCCTCCTGAAAATGTTGACAAATGGTTCTTCCGCTTTATTGAACTTACGTTGGCGATATGATGTTTCTTTCTTCATTATGAAGTAAAAGAACGTGAATACCACTCTGGAACGTTTATTTTTTGTATAATTACTTTTTCAAGTAGACTCAAGAGCCGGGAGCAGCCGCGCCGTAATAATTCAATTTACTTGTAAATGCGAACATCACCTTGAAATAATATAAGATATTTCAATGAAATTGTAATTCATTTTGAATTATTATTAAAAATTAAGATGTCAGTTTCCTTCCTTCAAACGATTATTTTTGGTCCAAGCATCTATTAAAATAATGGTTTTAGTTATAAAAATAATAATTTTACATGTGAGTATTTTTTTTATGTACTAGATGTAAAAATCCCGAATAAGTAAAATAAAATAAAGCACATTGAAAACAAATATTTCACATCGCCCTCAAAGAAATTGAGCTCATGACCTTAAGTTTAGTAGGCAAACGCGTCAACTACCTACTACACAACGAGGTGGACTTTACCTCCGCCTGATTTCCTTATTCAAGATCTTTCTGATGGATAACTGAGAAACTGTGTTCTTTATCCGCCCGGACAACGACTTAATTAATATAAAATAATCTAAAAGGTTATTTAACCAAAACTGAAAGGTTCTTTAATCAAAACGTAAAACCGCAAGGTTTTGTCTATGTATCATACCACCGTAATGGCGGGAAAAAATCGTGATTAATGACGTAATTACGGGGAAAAACCGTAAAATACGGTTTTCATTTCCTTTTTCTTCCTCATTCCCTTTGCCAAAATACAATATAGGTATACTTCAGTGCAAGATTTCTACTTACTTTTAAATTATTATATATAAAATTTATTTTTTGCGACTTAACAACGTTAAAATACTAGCAACAGTTATTATTGTTATTTTTTGACAAATTCTTAATCCAAATATATATTATAGTTGTCAGCTCATTTGGCTTGTAGCGTCATCAGCTAAAGTTTTTAGTGTTTTAATATATTATTTACTTATTTATTTATTTTTATTTTGGAAAAAAAACAACAGTTTTTACATATATTATATAGAAAAAATAACAATATAAATACGAAAATTGTAAATACAGTAAATTAAAATTTTCCACAGTGGTGTAAGCTTAAGTACATGATAATGTTCTGATAAGTTTCTGATTGGTTAACTGATAAGTTTCAAAATAAAAGCAATCTAACAATTAAGAAATGTTAGGCACTTAGAAGTTGCCAATGAAATAAAAACTCATTTATTTATATACAGTAATAAAAATAAAGTAAATAAAAACAAGATAAATTTAAATTTAAAGAATAAGAAAAGAAAAAAGTTATGTAAAAATAATGTAAAAGGTACAAAATATAATAATGAACATACGAGTACATACATAATTACTGACATCGTATAACTAAGCGGGTGTACTATCTATAAGGAATCTTCTATATTTCATATAGAAGAGATGAAAAATGTCTGCGTGACCGGAGAAAACAGTATTATAATAATGACATGCTCTAAAGAAAAAGTCGTTTTTCCTGGAGTTAGTCCTAGGTACTAGCAAATTAAATGTAGTATGGAGTCTTGTTGTATTCGGTACAAGATATTCTAAAGAACTTGTAAGTAAAGGGCAGAATATTCTTATATATTCTTATTCTTCTTAATATTTTTCCTCTAGCTGATTGAGATTGGAAATTATCGCAGCAATTCTCACTTTGTTGGCAGCTACCCTAAACATGGATTGAGTACTGGAACGCAACCAGTCTCGCAAGTTCTTTAGCCCAGAGATGCGCTTTCTACCTGCACTGCGTCTTCCTTCAATACTTCCTGACATGTAAAATGTTATATTTTTCGCCTCTCATCGCATGCCCAAAGTACTCGAACTTTATTTTCCTTGTAGCCTTTAGTACCTCCTTATCTTTTTTCATCTATCGGAGAACGTCATCGTTTCGGACTCTGTCAACCCAGGAGATGTTTAATATCTTCTATCTTTTTTGAAGTGGCTTGAGTGTCCACTTTTCGGCGCCGTTAAAAAGTACAGAGAAGCCGTAACATCGTAAAATGCGCATTCGGAGATTTAAATTATGTCTCTACTGCAAAAAAGATCACGCGTCCTGAAAAAACAATCTCGCGCCAACTTTATTCTGACTTTGATCTCTTGTGAGTAATCCCATTTATCATTCATGCAGAATCTTTATTAGTAATAAGTATTTATACTGATGGACTTGCTCAATAACCTACGCTCCAATTTTTAAATTCGGTAAAAGTTTTCGGCCTTTTTTTGAATAACCATACATTTGGTCTTTGAAATATTTATTTGTAGCCCTTTATTTAAACTAGCCGTGTGTACTTTGTCCAATAATAGCTGCAGTATCGTGTTTAATTTATCGTTTATAATTTATCCAGATATTGTTCATAATTTTTCTATTTATGACAATACTAGTCAATTCACTTAGTGTAGCTCAAGAAATGACTTCTAAATATGTTTAAAATACAGTACAATATATGTTTTTAAAATTCACAATACATTTACTCTGATTTTTTCTAGATATGCATCAATTGTAGCAATTCTTATAAAATAACAAAATCATCTAGTAGAAGTTATTATACGTAAGCAGTTATTTTTTTATACTTTAAAGAATCCGGTTAAGTCAGGGTTACACTGTTTGTTTTATTATGTTTTTCAATTAATCACAATAAGAAATGTTGCTTTTTTTTATAATTATGGTCCGCATTATAAAATCAAAGTATTTTCATTTTTCTTCTATCTTTTTTCATCCACTCAGACATATATTATCATCATCAGCATTCCCTTTCCGCACATAATGGTGCATAGGGCACTAGATTGGTACACCAATTGCAGCATATCTTGATCAATTTTGTTACATGAAGGTAAGGTGATCAGTCTTACGCTTCGGGTACCAGTCCAGGGAATATGAAATATTCCATGTGAAAACACCTTTTAAAAAAATATTTTAAATTAACCATGCCGAAAATCGAGGCCGACAAATAATAATATGCCTAATATACACATATATTATATTATACACTTACTTTTCTTTTTTATGAACTTAATAATTTTTATCCGCGGAATTATTTAATTGGCGCTGTGATTGCTCTATAATACTCAAATAGATAAATAATTAATTATTTCATAAGTAGTGTACGTAATGAACAAAATATAAAACTTATAAAATATTCTTACGCCATGAAAAAATAATCGACCAATTGTATAACTGATATTGAAATTGAAATATTTTAGAAAATTTAAAAAAGAATGCATTACAAAACTAAAACCAAACTTAAAAATCAACTGCACTTGCAAGCATGTTCATTATGTCAATTTAGATCATGAATATTGAGCCGTTTTTACAAACATTTTCACGTTCGTGGATGCTTGCATTATTTTCAAACACGCACAATTTGTTATCCTTATTATGCAAAAGGATAAAGCACAGTGATCTATGCCATGTCACGTGTCACGCAGTCGTTTCCACCCCTTCTTGGTAAATATTGTGATTTTGTGTACAACCCCTGTGAAGGTTTGTCAGCTCTCTAATAAGGCACTTGGCCATGTCAAGTACTTATTATTCAGCGTACTTTTTCTAAAAGTACTCAAACGAACCTTATTGATAGTAAACACAAATTGGCTTTGAAACTGCTTTTTTAATTTATAGGAATAAGGAAGTTACTCTTAAGGTACCACCTAACCTTTCCGAGCCTGAAGTTGAAAAAATCCGTGGATTTCTGAGGCGAATACCAGAATATCCCAGCTAAAATTCTATAAATCGGACTTTAAAAAAGAATTTTAAAATGTCGTTATGATTGTCATGCTAGTGTTTAATAAACTGTTCCAGTTATCTGTGAAATTCATACATTTTTCATAAAATACTGTTGCTAAAGAATGCGTTATGGCATTGCGCTGCTCCCACAGTGACATGTTGAGAGCACAGATCTAATGTCACATCATCCGTTAGCAGTTAGGAAGGGGAATGCACTTAAAATATAATGCAAGAAATCTGTTTTTTTTTGTGGTCGTTGCTGAAAATTTACGCCCAAATAGCAAAAAATTCACTCGTGCAAACTGACTTACATATCAAAGATTATTAAACTGTTAAGCCATGAATCGTAATGTTTGCTGTTTGCAAGGAGAGAAAGCAAAGACAAATGTGATTTATAAAACATTTAAGTTTGTAAGTGAGAATTCTTGATGGAAATTCATTGTAATTTATTATATAAATAAAAGACGAATGATAATTTAATCCACAAATTTGGAAAATCCAGTTACCGGTTTCGTCGCTTTCGCGACATTTTCGAGACTGGAATCTTTATAAAGGAGTTCAATGTATTTATACAAAACAGAGGTAAGGATAGAGAATTCAAAATTATATAAAAGTAAATTAAATTAAGTTATTTTTATCTTAAGGATCATTATCATTTTTTTTTCAAAATGTTTTTTTTATTATTACTCAATTGTACAACCTTTATTGCAATATGGTTTTGTTGGATAAGGTGGTGCATATGCTAATATACTCAATCCTTTTTAAATAGTACAAAGATTAATAATTATGAAAGTAATTTTTTAAGAAACCTTTTAAATTCAATACGGAAAATCTATTTTAATTATTTCAAGTTCGTACAGTAGACACTATTTACAAAATAAATTTACAAAGTAAAAAAAATAAACGAATTTGAGATGTATAAGTCACTCAAATACAATTAAGGGGTTTCAGTATTTTGATGGTATTTGAGTGTGTGGACTGTGGTATCTTAGTGTGTGACATGGGTGGACAAGCCATGGACAAAAGAGTTTTGTTTTTAAAGAAATAAAAAATTACAATAATACCCCCGATGAACTAAAAACTATTTTAACTAATATATCAGTAAGTAAATTCTAAGTTAATTAAAATATTTTTTTGAACTCTAATAAAAACAGCATTCTATTTTAATTAGTTATTTTCTTTTTACTTTTTATGTGTATATTCGAAATTATATAACTTCAAATGACTAAATAATTATAACAGTGTAAGTCGCTCTCCAAGCACAAGAGCTAGTCTTTTTTTTGGAATGTTGTAGTTAAAACAACAAACACAAACTAAAAATATGTAAACGTAGATTATTTAAAAAAATCATTAATCATTTATGAAACTAACTAAACTTACCAACAAGCTACAGAAAGTGGCTTGATGGGATTTTACTTTCAGTAAAAAATGTAACATTTGAATTTTTTTCAAATTGTAAAAATGCATAATTATATTATTTAAAAAAAATAAAATTAAAAATATATGTTTAAATAAATAAAAAAAAAAAAAAAAAATGTGCCTTACATAAGATGCCTAACATACGCTTAAATTATTTTATTTGCCTGATTAAAAAATAGACATCGTCATCATGCGCGGTCTGTTCGTAGAACGCATTGAACCATTGGTTCACCTAAATTTAGAGAAATAATGTTTATAAACTAGCATGTTTAATAAATTCATTATCATTTATAATACCGTCTATTTAGATTCCTTGAAACTAATAATGTAATAATAATACTTTTAATAATCGCGATAAATTGGGGAGGAATTTTACGATCGCCTATTTACTAAAAACGATTAAAAGCAACCTAACCCCAAAAACATCAATTTTTAAGCGATGTCGTGCGCTTACTGATCGGCGCGTAATTGCTACTGGCTGGCCGCGTTTCGATCTTAAAGAACAATCGCGATAGAACCAAATTTGAAATTTCGTTCCAGCGCCGTACTGGACGCGCAGTCCGGGCGCAGGCGCAGACTAAATTTATCTCCAGGCTGTGGAAGCGATCTAAACACACTAATACATTATTTTTCGTTCATTTTTCATGTGATGTTTTTAGTTTAGTTTAGACGCAATGCGGTTGCAACGCTGCGTAGTACTTTTTGGCACTGAACATTATATTGTAATAATTAGTTTGTGATGGAGTAGGAATTCAAAGAAAAATGTAGAATTTAATTCAAACATTACATCAATAATTATGCTTATTCGGTATTAGGAAAAAGTTCATTATCTACCAAATATACTGATTTTTCGGGTTCAAATAATGACCAATTCTTTTTTGTTTAAAAGTCGTGTTTTTTTTTAATAAAATAAGACAAATTTAGGTATCACTGCATTTTAGTCAAATAAAATATAATGCCACAAAATTCTTCGCAGTTATTTATTATCCTATACATAGTGAAGTTAATATATAGATAATGTTTGCAAAATTATTATTATTATTTAAAACTATGTATATGGTAATTGGTTTGTTTTCGGTTTCTTAAGGGCTGTGTATATTATAATGAACAAATTACATACATATGAATTGATTCCCTAATCCAAAATCCTGATCGTCATTCTTTTCAGGGACTTGAATATAAAGCAAGAAATAATATTATTTTCACCATTTCTCCCTTAAACACAATATTTGATCAAAGATGCAAGGATTTTTTCTCTGTCAATTCAATTAATATTCTTTTCCATAAAATGAAACGAATAGATAATGTTTTTTCTGGTGAGAAGGAGTCTTTAATTAATTTTCTATTATTCTTTTTCATAAAGCATAATAATATAAAAAGAACGTGTTTATTTATTATTTCAGTATACAAATAGTATTCCAAAAATGAACATTATGTCACAATACTTATTCCTCGAAATGCTTTCAATAAATTGTGACAAAAACACGCTTGCTGCCAAGAGAAACACGAGTTCCTTTATTACGAGAAAAAGAAACACATTCCGCTGACAGTTACAGAACCTTTATTCAATTTCCTGGACCGGATATGCGCCAAAAAAAGATGAGAGGAAGCTGAAATGATTTTCGGAAACTTCCGTAACAACTCTTGTTCTAACCGGACATCCGGGATAGATTAGGAAACCCCACGCCAGCCAAAAGTTAAGAAAAAAGTTTCTTTTGTTTCAGGTCTTTTGGGATTCCTTCATAAAATAAACGATACAAACTACTAGAACTTGTCTAAAATAAGACAATGTACATATTGTATGCTCTGTGCGTAAATTAAATATATTTAATAGAGATCAGAAAGTCAAGAGTTTGTCGCTGATGCAATAAAATAAGTAATAAGTAATAAACCAAAATCAATGGTCGAACATCCCATTTCCAAGATAAACACTAACGATTTTTTTCGAGTACTTTAGCCTTGTACATGACACGTAAAGCCTTACGTTTAGTAGCCAAATACGGAAGTCCAAATATATTTGTTTTTAAATAAGAAAATAATATAAGTACAATAATTGTATTTGTCCAGACAGATGAAAAATATGATTCTGTGTGCAAAATAGAATCAGCACCCTTGAAAAGTGCTTTTGACTCGATGGCTGCTCTTAGGTTAAAAAAATCCCGACTAATGAAGTCGAGTGGAGATAAATCCGCCTCGTAGTGTAGTAGTTACAATATTTCCCTACCATTCTTGAGGTCCTAGGTTTGATACCTGGCAGTATGAAAATGAAATATTTATTTCAAAAGTTGTTTGTACTACAATATTTTGTTGTTACTGGACTGGCACCTGAAGCGTAAAACTGATTACCATACCTTCGTATAACAGATTATTGCACTACGCTGCTTTATTATTATGTTTTTTAAATTACATATTTTACCATATATGTAGATGTGATACTATTATTACTTTATTGTATTATTTTGTATCTATTTTTACGATTAATTAATTACCGAATTGAATTATAAAATTACTATAAATTGTTAAATTCATATTGCCGTGTATTATTATATGGCTTTTTTGCGTTCCATTTTTCGACAAGTATAAATTTTTACTATTTATATTTTTCTATTATTATTTGGTATATTGTTTTAATTATTTTGTACATTGTTTAATATGTTAATAAGTGTTTTTGTTTTATATATAGAAGAGTCTCGACTTAACACAGAATTTTCTAACAAGTCGGGACATAAAAAATATAATTGTGCTCTATGATATAATTGTATATTTTGTCCATTAAATAAATAAAGATTGACTAATTTATAGCCCTTTGCACCACTGAATGTGGAAAGAGAGGTGATGATGATATTTTGAATTTTCATTTTCATCAGGCCAGAAGACTTAATTACTGTGGTAATTTATAGCATAAAACATTCATGCTTTGAAAAAAACACTTGTTCTCTCGTGTTCTTATCGGGAATTGAATCCGAAACCTTCCATTGGCGAGTTAAGTGTCTTAGCTATTACATCACAGATGACCGTAAAAATGACAGTATATATTATTTTAAAATATAATAAAAAAACAACTTCAAAACAAAGATGTTTCATTTCAATTTCAACTATAAAAAATGACCACAAAGTAACAGTTTTAAATTTAAATTTCATTATTTTATTTATTCCTGTTCTATTGAGCGGATATTTCAATAGTCAACCAGCCATATATACCGAGTGCAAATAATAACTACAAAAAAACATAAATATAATAAAACAAATCATAAAGAATTTAAAGATACTAAAAAACCAACAAATAATGCATAATAATCTAAATTAAAAACGTATCACTTTAGGCGTCCTACTTTAGTGCTGCCACAATCTAAAAATTCCCAGTTGTGTTCCATCAGTTGGTTAATTAACGCATTTGCGTGGCATGGGGTTCAGAATTGATTCCGAATATAGATTACTAGAAACATTAATGCGGGTTTTTTATTAAAATATGACACCCGAAGCACAAGATTGATCATCTTGCTTTCAAGTATATAACAAATGCTTAAGATACGCTGCGTTCGGACAAAGAAAATGGTGCGAGTGCTTTAATAATTTATTAAATAATAAGTAGACAAACGTGTATATTTTTAAACAGTTATTATTATTTTAAAAAATATATAATGCACACAGCATATTGTGGGTATACTGGCAAAAAACTTTAACTCTCAAATCCCTGTTTTGAGAATTCCAGCATTTAAGTTTTGTTCCAATTTTACTATTTTATATCTAATTTAAATATAATAAGATGTTAAGTGCTCATTTGAGAACATGCTTGTATTAATTCCTTTTTCTTATTTTATATTAAGTAAATATGAGGTTATTAAAAGCTTTTAGCCTCAATATAATACCCGGTATACGACTTAACCATAAATTTATTTTTAAAACTACGAAATTTAATATGACTAAGTGTTGTTTGCCAGGTTGTAGAACGATTAAAAATTTACAAAACTGCATCATTAAGTCGAATCCGCAAATTTTTAAGTTAACATTTTTTGCCAGTATATCCACAATATTATACTTCCAGGAGTTATTAAAAAAAAACTCATTTGGGACCGAACATATAAGGAAATCATTTTTGTGGCAATACATAATATCATACATAGTGAATACATCCGAAATAGTAAGAAAACATTTTAAAAGAAACATAGTACTTTACACCATCTATATAAATTACATTAATAACGATCACTGTCAAAAAGATTTAAGTAATATTTTTTAACTGACACTTATGGATTTTCTATTAAATTCAGAATAGCTAATATTTTCCAGAGACCTTCTGCCGAACTTTGTTGAGCGAAACTTAGACACGTGAAGATTCCCTGAGTAACGCGTATTATAATTATGAATATCATGACCAAATGTGTATTTTAAATTTGTGTGAGCAGAAAAGTTTATGATTTTCAATATACTATTGGTTATGTCATTCAGTGGCATCACCTTAAAATTAAGTATTTTTATCTGTCGGTAGATATCCTTGTCATGGGAATTCCATTTCAGTCCATGCATGTTTCTCAGAGCTCTGTTCTGAAGAACTTGTATTTCCGAGATCTGATTTTTGCTGTCGAAACCCCATACACATGATAAATAGGATAGGTGGGAATGTATCCATAGCGTAGTAGACGGCAAACAAAACAGAATGAGGAAGTAAGCCACGAAGTCTATGCAATACGCCAGTTACGGGTGGTATTTTTGATTTTACATGTTTAAATTGATGGCTCCATGAAAGTTTGGAGTCAATAAATAGTCCCAAGTATTTAGTAACATTGGTCTTTTCAATATAGCCAGTTTGTTTGTTTTATTATTAATTTATCTGTGAATCAAAACAGTTTAACTTTTACAAATGTCGTAATAGGGATATTTTTTAATAAATCTTAATAACGTTCTTATTAATATTTGGGTGAGTAAACATACTAAAGAATAATGTCTAAGTGTTATCGAATTTAAGTTGTTGCTAGGGGTACGTAAAACAGATGTCTGTGATGTGTTAATAACAGAATTTAATTTTTTTTCATCAATTGCAATATTATTATTGATTGAAGGTCAATATTTTAAATCAATTTTTTAAACATTTTCACAACAATAGTGATCCAGGTCCATATTTTATTATTTTTATTGTATTTTTTGGTATTTATAATGCTTATCTATACTTTATGTTTTGGTTGTATATTTAAATTCATTCATTTACTATCAGAATATGTAAAAGGTCTGCAATGAAAATACCTGAGATTTTATTTAAGGTTTCTTACTTTATGACATTATTACCTACCTATTTAAACTTAACTAAAAATAAAATAAAATAAATCAGAGTGGTTAAACGGTAGAGCCATTCAATGTCAATTTCTGAAATCCAGGAAGTCACATAGTATTATAAATTTCTATCTAAATTTCTATATTTTTTGAATCGCCGTATTGATAACAACACATCTAACTTCTATTGTATCCATGTGAGTGCAATGTAAAGTCCCTCACTTATCTTGAAAAGGCACTTTTACTGAAAAGGGCATCCTAACATTGAGGGTCAAGTGCTTCCCCGGGGAAGGTCTGAATCATAAAAGGATTTTCAGATTTTCTTTGCCTCTAGCAAAGATTTAAAACGCAAGTCTCAAACATAAATAAAACACATTAAATCTCATGTCGCGAATCAAAATGGTAAATCCATAAATCCTATCCTGAAATGAATTCTCATAACGTTTTTGCATTTTTTACTGGCGTGTGAATTGATATTGCATATTGAGTAAGTCTTGAATTTGTTCAGAAGTCGAATGGAAAATCTAGGTTTTTGAAAAAGTTTAATAAAAAAAACATTTTTTTATAAACCGATTTGAAGTAGTTTAAAAAAATAAAAATCTTCCATAAAATACATAATTCTTTTATCTTAAAATGTTCCATTTCATATTTCATAAATAATCCTTCTTTCTACTTAACCCACACATTTTTTCACTATTTTCGTTTTCGTTTTCTATTTCATTTCATTTCATTTCATTTTTTTTGCACCACAACAGGCCAGGGGGCCCAATTACAGTGGTGAATTACATTACAGAACAACCAGGCTTGAGAAAAATCACATTTTTAATTTTTTGTGTTCTCACCGGGAATCGAACCCGGAACCTTCCGTGCGTGAGTCAAGCGTCTTGACCACTACACCACGGAGGCCGCCTAACTTTAATATGTTTTAGAACATGATAAAAATACGGTATTACTGATATTTATAAAGTAAAATATTACTAGATCCTTACTTATTCGTCTAATCTTTTATTGTTAATTATTTATTTACCAAATTGCATGAAAAATCTTGAAATCATCGCGCGTCATTGTAAAAGTTATTATAAATCGTTTAATATCATAATTCATAAATTTTTATGATCCAGTGCCCAAAATAGAAAAATTTCATCATCGATGTATGCAAGGGAAGCGATTTGCTGATGAATGTCGAATAAATCGATAAATCGAATATGATGACTTTTGAAAAAAATGGAAGCATGACTAAATGAGAAATCACTGTGAATGGAGTTATACTATAACAAGTGGAGGAATTTGTGTATCTGGGAAGTCTGTTTACTAGGGATGGAATGACTGTGAAAGATATTGGAAGGAGGGTGAATGCTGGGAACAGAGTGAACGGAGTACTTAAATCAACCTTGGCAAATAAATGTTTGTCGCAAGAGGCAAAATTAGCAGTTCACAACGGAGTCCTGGTCCCGACCCTGATGTATGGGAGCGAAGTATGGACTTGGAAAAACAGGGATGAAAGTAGGCTGAATACTTTCGAAATGTGATCTCTCAGGCAAATGTGTGGTAAAACTATGTACGATAGATGCACAAATGTTGAGATCCGTACCTTATGTAAGGCTGAGACAAGCATTATCGACAAAATCAAGAAAGGAGGTCTGCGCTAGTTTGGACATGTAGAACAAATGGACAGCGAAAGAACGGCTAAGAATATTTACAATGCAAATGTTGATGGATGCAGAAATAGAGGTAGACCGAGAAAGACATGGCATGACCGAATCCAACAAATATTTGAAGATGGACATGTCAAAAGTCGGAATAATCGGCGCGCGTGCATGAGAAGATGTTTGAATGTAGAAGAAGCGAGATATGTATGCAAATATTGAGTGATGTGGCGTTCTATCCTCTCTGCCTACTTTTACGGGGAAACGGCGTGATGGTTTGTTGTTGTTGTTGTTTATCATCACATCGTAGGTAGTTCCATTTCCGTGCTCTTTTCCTTTCTTCAAATATTTCCAACCTTTTACAAAACTAATAAAATTAGTTTTTTTGCTTCAGTCCACTTTTCGTTTCACATTTTTTTTTAATCTCTTGGTTTTAAAAAAATATATATTCATGAACTAATTTAAAATAAATTACAGAGACAAAAAGTGTATGTCAGTCATATTTTTGTTTTAAAATAATACGTTTATAACTCCTTAAAACAATCAATTAAATTTTTTTTTTTAAATAAAAACAAACTTTCCAAAATTTAGTCATCGGTACAGTGGTATGAAGACTAAAGCTATTCGAGAACATCGCTTTTAGTACCTTATACGACTTCATTTTCAAATTGGCAGTAAAAATAGAAAGACATAAATAATGCTTTCTTACAAACGGTAAGCTGAAAGCACTCTGGTAGTAAAAAACGCCTTTTTATCTCACAAGGCAAATCTTGAAAAAATACACACAATAAGTTGCCAGTTGCCAGTTGCCAGTTGCCAGTTGTAGGAAAACAGCGAACAAGCGAACAAAGAAAAATCATGAATTTCAATCGGAATTACGAGCTAACAATAAAGACGCCTCGAAGATCGAACGCTATTTTAGAATAGTCATCAAAAGAAATACTGTTTTTTACATTTTGAATAATGGGGTTGTATTGTGAGTTTCAAGCATTTTCGCCCTACAAATAGGCCTCTTTGGAACAGATAAACCAGCGCTAGCACGAGGCACGTCGTGAAAACGTAATAAAACCCACAAGTGGAAACCAAAACGTGTTGGGAAATTCCCAACTTCGAAGATTGCAACGCGTCGTTTGCTCAGACGAACGACCCTCGTGTTGATTTGAAAACCGTCAGAGTGTGAAAGGAATTGACAGTGTTTAAGAATTGAGTTTTCTCGCGTCGAAGTTTGCCCATTATAAAGCAAAATAGTACCGAAGCGAGTGCACCTTAGGCGTCGACTTACGAAAAAATATTTGGTATATTTTAATAAGAAAACTTTGACAAGTCTGCCATTAGTTTATGTCAATACTTATTTTGTTGTAAATAACTTTACTGAAACATTAAAACACTAAGTACATTTTTATAATTTAGAAAAGAAGTGATTAAAATGTAATGATTTTAATTGGTATAAAGATAAATTAAATAAATCTAAGTTTCCTTTTTTTTTGCTAACATGTGGAACCATGGAACCGTGAAATAGGTGAGTATTTGGCATAGTTTGAACTATGCAAATCAACCGCAAAAGAAGTATTTAGTCTCGTCCCACGCTGTCTCACATAAAAATTCACACAATTTTATAGTTCGGGACTGTCAAGAACATTATTTAATAACTTGAAAAGCAGCACTAAATCTGAAATTTCCCTTCTATCACTAATCCATATTAATTTTCACTGCTTTATTAAACATTTATAGTTAAGCTCTTAAATTAGAATGTTTAATTTGAAATTTATAAATCTCACATCTAGTCTATGCACTGTGAGTGCAAAAAGAAAGAAAGTAAATGCAGAAGTGCCTATGTCAAAAAAATGATAATAATATAAAAATAAACAATTCACCGAAGCCATTTTTTTCACTACTTAAAATAACAATACCTATGCGATCTTATGCACTTTTCACCAATTTCGAGGACGTTTTTTTTTTGTTTAATGTAAAAAATAAATTTTGTAAAATATCCAAATATTTCAACTTTGGTGATTATTTTTAACGAATTGTAAATAATTTACTATTCGAAAATGGAAATCAAGTTGGGGTAATGTAGGGTTCGAACTTAGGGCCTCTGATCTGTGAGTCCGCAACACTAGCCACGGGAGCACAACCCGGTTCACATTGCTCCGTCGAAAAAAAAAACGTGAATAACTCATTTTAACACCTAATTCACATGTAAAGGGTAGTGTTTTTTTAATATTTTTTTACAGATGGAAAATAACTACTTTTGAAGTCCGTGAGTGTTAATTTATTTTTCATATTTGATGTTAAGAACAAATTGTTTATTTTTATTGAATTACCTGATAGTAGAATGTTGCAAAATAATTAATTTTTTTTCTTTACACATATTATTTATAAAGAGATAAAATTACAAAAATACACTTTAGAAAAATACATCTTAAAAGTAAGCCTTAACGTGAATTTGAAAAAATGCTCACAAAGACTTCAACGTCTGAGCGTGGGCCTTTCCTTTTTTAATTATTAAAAGTCAATAGCATACATATATGGTATGACATGAACATGAAAAAAAGAAAAGAAAAAGAAAAGAAAAACTAAATTAACATATGCTGATATTACGAAAACATGATTTATTTGCAGAATGCATTTATTTATAACTTGACACGAACTCGATGAATTTCCAATTTATTTATTTTTTTAAATCGTGATACAAAAACGTTATTAAATTTTGCAGCCTTTTTTTATCAATCACAAAAAAACATTCTTCAAAAAATTACATTCTTTGATGAAAACTATTTTGAAATCGATTTAAAATGTTGGTTGCCATCATTGACTTTTATTTAAAGTGTTTGGAAAAAATCGCTCTCTATTTTTCTTAAAATTTATAATGATTTAATAAATCAACAATATTTTGAGTTTGTCTAAATTTTTGTAAACTAGGGCTGGATTTAACTCCCTGGGGAGCTGTTTATATTAACTTATTACAACAGAGATGTACAACGGAGACAAATATGGGCAGAATGGTGAATGTTACACAGTGTGTAAAGTCCCTGTAGATGCCTAGATTTTAGAAATTATTATGTTTTTTGTTTTTCAATACAACGTTGATTCACTGTGTTTTTTTTTTATATCAAGCAATAAAATACCAATTTTATAACTTAAACTTTATAAAAAGTAGTTCTCGAATTAATTATTTTGGATATTTATTGACGTTTCCCATGCGGATTGTGAAGTAACATATCAAATATTTTATAATACGATCATCGTATTTTTGATATTTTTTTCCCTTTAAATGTCACGCTATATATTACATTATTTGACAATTTAAAGTTTTTGCCACAAATTTGGAAAAAAACTTGCCACGCGTTTTTGTATGTAACATAATAATTAATCAAAAATGAATTAGAAAAACAGAATTTTTGAAATATTGACGGGATTATAACTTCACATAATGATAGTAACAAACAATGAATAATGATATTGATATGAATGTGTGTTTAATTTCTACCTATACCAATATTTGTAGACCAAAAAACAGTGCTGTTTTTTTCTCCTGCTGTATTTAAGGATTACTCAGATTCGTTTTGTCAATCAGAAATATCTAATACACAATTTTACAAGATGAATGTGGTTTAACACGTTGTGTTTTTCTGTGCATATAAAAAAAAAAAATTATATTAATATAAGACATGCTTTTGAGATGTAATGCTAAAGACGTATGCTTAAAATTATTTGAATAGCTTAACATGCAACCCTGAAGATCTTACCAAAAACCTGACTTTCTACAATATATTCAGAGAATGCCGTTTTAGTTTTTTGGTTAATTAATTTAGGTTGAAAACGATTAAAAGTCTAAAAAGTATTAAGACTTATTAAGTGTGAGAGAAATAAGGAATAAAGGGCACCAATACATTTTTATTTTAAACCGTTTACTATCCTTTAATCTTTAATTCCAAGAAGTTTTCTAATACCTATAGCTTGACCCTTCGTCAATATATTTTCTTAGAAACATTTATCGACGTATTTGTAGGCATCTAGATACCACATGAAACACGCTCAGGTGTTTTAACTTATTCATTCAAACATCACAGAAAATGGCATGTTTAACTCGATAAATTTTTTATGTAAAAGGAAGAAAAAGAAGATGTTTCTTCAGATGTGATTTAAACAAAGATACTGTAGTAACATCTTTGAAAGTGGCTTGGAGGTTATTTCACAGTCGAGCCGCATTCACACTATATAACGCAGATCGACACTATAATAATAGCAGCTAAAAAGCAAAGATCGCCAACCAAAACATTTAAAACTTTTCTATTGTTTATCGAAGCTAAGCGGCTCAATAAATCTTAAAATCTGAAAGTTCTTTGAATTATTTCTACATTAAAAAAACATCTTAAACTTGTGTTGATTAATGTAATGTAGAAATATGCAAAAACGTTTCTCTCCAGACAGTTAAGTAGATAAACTTAGTTACAACGTAAAACTTGTTAATATAAATATTTTTAAACTGTTTATTTCTCCGCATAAATTTACATGTTTTGTCAGTGGTGGCTTTAGCGTGGCAGATAATATTAAATCTTCGTAAATAACTTGTGTGGAGCCGAAACGAGCGGGAATACAAATGTTGTGTATCGAGAGTGAACCATGTCGTGCCTTCGCTTGTTTGGTCTAAAAGATCATTTCAATGCGTTACGATTATATCGAAATCCGTTATGGCAAAATAACAGTTGTACCGAATGCATTTTTGATATCGTTTAGTTTTGTCAAAATTGTCAAACTATAGGGTATTTAATTACTGAAATTAATGTGGTTTTGGTACATTTTAAACATTTAAAATATGATCATATATTTCAAAAACACTCCGTCTATTTTTTTGATTCCCTGCATATTAAAAGACGTATTAAAACATCTACACCAACTTCATATTTACATTTATTATTTTTTTGCGAAACAGCAGCATTTTTGCATAAGAGCAAAAACACAAAACACCCAGACATTAGAAAAATAACATTATTTTTTTGTGATTTCACCGGAAACTAAACTCAAAACCCTCCTCATACGAGACAAGCGTCTTAAACATTACACCACGGGGGGTGGCATTCACTTAAACCACTCTTTAATTAATATTATTTTCGATTTTTTTGTATTTTTTAAATGGATGATAGTGGTATTGCTGACTGTGGTACAAAGGACAAAAAATGACACTCCAAGCATTGTCCAAGTGGTTTAAATCACAATTTACACAAGTAAAATATATGTACTAACAGAAAGAATATTGGATGTTACACAGTAGCCATTTAAACCAGCCAATGCCCTCTTTTTTGTTCTATCAGTATATGTTAATCTTGTTTGTTTGTTTTTTTTCTTCATGGTTATGTCATACCATATTTATATGCTCTAAACTTTAAAATCTGAAGATGCTCAAGTTTTTGTGGGCATTTTTTCCAAATTATGTTGGAGCTTAATTTTAAGATGTATTTTTTAATGTGTATTTTTGTAATTAAAATTCTGTGTAAATATTTGTTTGGAAAAATAAAATAATAAACAAACAAGCTCGGTAAATACCTAGACTTTCATATTTTACTCCCAAAATAATTTTCCTTCTTTGTTACAATAAATGTCAGCATAAAATGCATTTGTTTAAAACATTTTATTTTGTATTTATTTCGGACACATGTTGACTTAAATAATGTATGTATCATATATTTCAACGAATTTCTCATTTGACTTCGCTAATTTAGTTGCAAATTTTCATCAAACTATTGAGAAAAGTGAGTTTTATTTAGCTTGACAAAATCATAACTAACACGATGCATGTTAGCACCAAATACGATCGTTCGCATTAACGATCGTAATCACCTTGTGCATACTTGTCCTCCAAAACTTCTAGAAAACATCGTTCGCTTCGTTTGAATAAGCTTGTTGGTACAATTTCGGTTGTATGCGCTACAGTGCTGGAAGGATTTACATTTCCAATGCAGTTTTCGGTCCTCGGAGTATCGTCACTAGGCAATACCTCAAACAAAGTTTGAATTCTTGTTTACTGCCAACAGAGTTGAGATGGCCACCGCACATTCTACAGGATGTAGACAACTTACATCGCGAATTTTCCCAAAGAAATTGAGGCGTATCGTCGCGTAATGACGATAAAATAAATTTGTTTGCGCACTTGTGAACATTATTTTGTATCCGTAGTCTACAATTTAAACGGAATTAGTTTTAAAACATTCTAGTTTTTTAATGAAAATTCTGCAATTTTTACGTTTCGTGATTTTTTCTTGAAACAAAAGACACATATATAATAACCCTCTCTTCCTCAAATAATTCATTTATAAACTGGGTCAAAAATAAAAATATGAGTTTTTTTTTCCAGACAAGCTTTTTATTTGCTTTTTTTATCTATCTTTAAATTAATGTTTTTTGCTGTACATCTATGTTTTATTTTTTCTATTTCTTATTTTCCACTTACTCATATTTAAAAAAAAAACTTGAATATAACTTTGAATTTTTATTGGATATGTTTTTTTTATATTGCATCAACACTCTACAATCTACACTATAGATTTCATAATGTATACCCATGCACAGGCCATGCCTATGTGAGATTTTTTTGTCCTCATAAATAAAGTGATATTTATTGTATAATAAGTAATGTTACAAGTTTAAACAAAAAACAAATAATTAAAAATACATAAAAAGTTCATTTTTAATGCAGAAAAATGAAAAAAGCTTATTATGTCATCACTTAGACATTCCTAAATGGGTTTTTTTCTCTTCTCCCTTTTTTGAGGTTCAATTACACTTAATATGATATTTTCGTTCAATAAATACTCTCTTTGTAGAAAACAAATATTTTGTTATTTATGTGATTCACTACCACAAACCGTGGGGCAAAATGTAATATTTAAAGGATAATTGAGCATGACATATTATTCAAAAGCAAAGTTGATGGTAGACTTTATTGGAAAGTCGGATATGACAATATATCGGAAAACAAATTATGAGTGACACTTAACTACTTTCTCTCCGCATCCCTTTAACTAGAATTGCGTATAGAATATTTATGATTGAAGTGGCAAATCTAAGAAATTAAATAATATAACCACTTTCGATTTTGCATTGTCTCAACACTCTTTTTTCTAAAAATTATCCAACTTTATACAACACCGGAACCTCTTTTTACGCGGTGGATACGTTCTACCCAGTACCATGTAAACAATAATATACTGAAAAAAGGAAAAGAGTGGATAGGTTTTCTTATAGAAAAATCAATCCGGGATTTCAAAAAAATTAAATCGTTTACTATTTATCTAGCATCAAAAAAAATTACTACTGAAAATTCATTTTAAAAATAGTAACAAAGGTTATGAATTATCATTCATATAAATTACGCCTAGAAAGACACTTTTTTTAGTTCTTTCTTAAAATGAACGCATAACATTTATTTGTAATGACCATCAGATTTAAAATATCCAATCACTGTAGCATGTCCAATAACTATAGCACCCACCCTAGCAATGGCGTGCGTTCTATATAGGTACCTATCGTACTAGAATTTTATTAAAACGATACCAAAAAATAACATAAAATATGCGAGTAACTATTTGTAAAATTTGAAAAATGGGCCAGATAAAATTCAGTTAAGTACTGTGGCGTACCGATCGGCACGCCGCCATCGGCCGGGGTCGGCTAAGGCACAAACTACAAATACGTATTTTGTTTATACTGCAGCTGCTGTTTACGTGAATAAAACGTGTATGTGTGGGTTTTTTTCAGTTGTAATAACGCGTGTATGGGTAAATTTGAAGGCAGTACTTTTCATGAACAAACGAATACGTTACTGACATATAAGGTTTTTTTTAAAATTATTATTCAATAAAAGACAGTCAAAGATCAAATGTCAAATACATAACCTCAAACGCCTTAAAACAATTACTTTCATAAAATCGAAAATATGATCCACGTTTATTTTGTTAATAAAAATTATAAATGAACTTCCGTGAAACTTGTGATTGTGACGGAAATATATGTTTAGCCGTTTTGGAAAAAAACGCGTTTTCTCGGTTATCTTTTATGGTCAAAAAATTAATGTGACGAGGGAAGGAAACTATTTGGTAAGATGAATTATTCTAATTCCCTTTAAACATAATTTATTCATCTTTGTTGAGATACTCGCATATGTCTATCTACAAAAATCTTATTTTTAATAATCATTCAATCCTTGTTTGTTTGAAATCAAGCTCTAAATATCATTTACGTATTTAAAACTAACTGTGAATATCAATAAACAATAACTTCTTCCAAAATCTTAACCATATTTAATAAATCTTTTTACTGATGTCAATTGTAAAATGAACTTCAAGTTTGATATTTTTCGCACAAATTTTAAAAATAATTCTCAGAAACTTAATGCCTAAATGTTTACAGGCTTTTCATTAAATTTGTTTTAAAATAAAAATTTATTTATAAATGGCGTATTTTCCCGTGATGGTTTTTTCACAAAGCTTTATTTTATTCTTGAAAACATGTTTAATTTTATTTCGCTCTCGAAGTTTTTTATTAAACCTGAGTAAAACGCTTGCCTTTTGAAATCTCTTTGTAAAAATATGTTGTTTTTTTTCTTGAGTATACATTACTATTTGGGATTTCAATTACTTCAAATGTAAAACTTGTCATTTTTTCAATTAAAGGATCTTTTAAAAACCATTGTTTTTTAGCTTAATCTACAGCTTACCCACCACATACCGCACACCGCATCTGAAGACATAAGTCTCCTTGGCGGTGCCCACATACACGGAAAATTTGCTCGTTGTCAAACGAGAAAAGCTGCCCGAAGGAGCTCTCTGAAATCTGGTAGCCTTAGCATCTTTAAGCTAAAAGAAAGTAATCCAGAAGTACATAATATGTACTTCATTGGATTGAGAAGAGAGGGAAGTGAATACTTCAGCTTAGCTTAATCTACAACAAAAAGTGTATAACTCATTTTCATATTGAGTGTACTTTTTTAAAGTATGTATATCTGGCTAGAGCCGACAGTCTAACTAAGTCCCAACTTGTTCAAACTTGACACTGACTATCTCAACGGATCGGCCAATTGGACATTTTTCTTCAAATGGATGTAGAGTACGGTTCTTTGAATTGAATGCTTTAAGACTATCTGTACACATTATTATAACATGATTCATACTATTAAGTTCACCATTGATATAAACAGAAACGTGATCGATTGTAATTTCACTACTTTTGTGTTTTATGAAACCATATTAATTCGGGTCTAATATTGTGGATGAAAAATTTTACATTTTTTTCTTAATCGCCGGTGAAATACATATTTGTCTTTTAAAACTCATTAAGAGCTCCGATTTATAAATTGGTCTTATTATACCAATTTTAAGCTCTTCTGGAATTTCACCGTGCATTCTGTAAAATAATTTACAAATTGATTACTGGTTTGATTGCATGAAGTGTAACTAAAATATTTTGCATTTATTCTTGAGCTATATGGCTCATGTTTATACTATCTAAAATACTCATAGGATTTTTCTTTACATTTGTATCACCATTCAATTTATATTTCATTTTTTGGTAATGACCAAGCAATTTTAGGCCTACTTGGTGTTTTGTATAGGGTTGATTTATACTTTCTAGAAAGAAATTTTTACATTTAACGTAGCTGGAGTGACACTTGTTGGCTTGGATAATTTTCCTGTCAACCTCCCGGATGATGTCGGTTTGGTCTATTTTTTAATCCAGTGACTTGAATTTTGGACTTAGAAATCAAATTGTTAGTGCTTTTACCTTTTTTCCAAGCGTTTATAAAAACTGTAAGATGAATATTAAGAAAATCTAGTTTATAAAAATTTTACGAAAAAGAAAAATGTTGTCTTTTACCGACCAAGTTAATTAAGAGTCAACTGAATAATGTAAATTATTTTGATGTTTATTTTTTCAGGAAGTATATTTTTATTTACGAAGGAAAAGCTTTCAGGCTGAAATTATCTTTCCGAGAAAACCTCCAAATAAATTTTAATGCTTAAAAATCATGAACGTTTTTTCATATTTGTCTTGTTTTCATATTTATGGTCTTTTAATCGGCATTTCCATTTTTACTTTCATGTCGTATTTATTTGAGAGTTTATTTACTAAGCTCAAAGAAATAAGCTGATTGTGTATTGAAAATATTGTCAATATTATGTTACCCTAACGATATACGCGCAAGCTCAAACAGAGGTAAACAAATAAGGATAAATATTTTTTAATTTACCAAAAATATATTACTTTTTGTTTGTTTTAATGTTATTGGAAAAATATATCATAAAATTTTGCCATATTTTACAATTATTGAAGAATTTTTTCAATATAATATTTAGTTATAATAAAATAAAATATATTCATAAAACGAAACATATAATATAATGATTCATATATAAGCAACTGAAATGGCTCAAAATAAGACAGCGGGGAGACTATCACTCCCTTTCACTTATGTTCAATGTACTTCATAGTCCTAACGCTCCTATATACCTCCGTGAAATCTTTAAACGCTTATCAGTTCATGGTTGACCTCTTGGTTCTTATTCTCAAATCACTATCTTAATACCCATCCACAATTCCTCTTCTCTAACTCATATAGTGTCCATGCGGCTCGACTGTGGAATCATCTCCCATCCACCATTAAAGATGTTACTACAGTATCTCTGTTTAAATCACGTTTGAAGAAACATCTCCCTTTTCTTCCTTAATCTCTCTTCTTTCCCTGTTTCCTCTTTTTTCCTTTTTCCCATTGAATACTGGTATTGATTAAAGATAATTCATGCACAAATATATTTATTTATAATTTTTATATACCTTGAGTTTCTTTTTAATTTTCTATTGAATACATTTTGTAACTTGAATTATAAATATAAAACCTTTTTTTTATTGATTAGTTGGAAAAAACTGTCATTTGTAATAAACCCACTAATGTATATTAGGTACAAAAAGTGAAATGAATAAAAAATAAAAATAAATACACATTACAAACTAATAATAACGTACCTCTAACTCTATGAGGCCAAGAGCCCTATTTCGAGTTGAGATATAACATAATAGGAAGTGAAAGCAAGCATTTTATTAAAGAATACTACAAATAAAAGTTATTACATCCTCATAAATTTCAATAAACATGTGGACAACACTCTTAATATGACTAATATATGTATACATCCATGCAATGTATCGCAGTAGTTTCCTGATATGATCTCTTCTCTTTGACAAAATCCAAACTTGTGCACTTCTCCTTAAAACAGTTTTTGTTTTAGAGAACTTAATATGTTAATCCAGGACATTGAGCACTTTTACACTAACCACAAAAGAGAATTTTTTCTGAGCGAAAGTCGTACGTGTTTTTGGTATTAAATAATTACCGAAAAATCTCGTATGACCATTCTGCTGGGATCTCCTCTTGTAACCGCATGACCAGAAATGTGTTATTGATTGTTTCAAAAAATAATTTTGTAATATCTAGCACCTTCATAAATTCAACTACTGTCTCATATAAAAAAAGTTGGGGGATATTGAAGCATCACTCCAAGAATTATTTTTTTTACATTCATTGCAGGATTCATGTTAGACGCTGTGCAACCTGAGAGTTTATTTGAGAGAGCTCTTCCAACCTTCGTTCTAGTAACGCGAGAACCCTTTTAATATCCTTTCATCCCTCTAATTTTCTTACCTCCTCTTTCACAGTAGTAGCTGCTTGATTGAAACGCCCTTCTGTATTTACATTTACATAAAGGTTCAAATGCCATTTTCTAAATATTTCAGTTGTTCCTTTATTCCTCTTTTTTCCTTCCTATTTACTCTCCTCTCTTCACAGTAAAGTGTTAATTTTATATGTTTTACATTTTTATTTTGTTAATCTTTGTTTTAATTTTGTATAAAATCGTAAGATTCAATATGCACATGTACTTGCAATGTTCTCATACTGAACGGTTTGGGTAGGTAGAAAAAAATTGCCTTAAGGCAATATGCCCGCCTTTTTATGTATATAAAGTGTTTAATAAATCAATTAACTTCCCCAGCCTATTATACCATAGGTAGTTACTGACTGGAAAAGTGAAAAATACACAGTTCTGAGAGTGCTAATGTCCAGGATGTTCCTTAGTGAGTAGGATTTATGACACAGCTTTTTTAATCTGGAAACCAGCGATTGGACCTGCATCTCCCATCGTAGATTTGTCAACAATTATTCCTCGATATTTTATAAAGGTTTTGAAAGCTGACACAAAAGGCCAGATTTTATTTCCAGATTAAGGTGGAAATCAGGCGATGACCAGTTACTTATGCTGATTGTGATCCATTTGGTTGTATCCATATTTAGGGGAAGTAGATTATTGTCTAGCAAGGTATAAACCGTTGAATTAATAAAAAAAAACATTTATTTGAAAAGTGCCATTCATGTGGTTCATATTATTCAACTGAAATTCTTCAAAATAAAGCTATGACGATTGTACTAAAAAGAAATATGTAGTTTAGTATTAAAAAAAGCACAAAGAAATCGGCTTGCTCACAGTAAAGCAGCAAATAAAATATAATGAAGCAAATTATATACATAAAATAAAAAGGGGATGAAAAAGAAAAAAAATAAAATAAAATGTAACCAACAATGTTATACATATGAAGCAAGGTATAAAACAAGATAATATTATCAATGAGGAGAAAAACAGGATTTCAAAACTCATTGTACAAGGGATTAAAGCTGTACAATGAGTTACCTCAAGAGATAAAAGAAATAGAAGGAATTGAATTATTTAAAATTTATTTCAAAAAATATATTCATGAGAAATTTTGAAAAAGTTAGTCATGTTAATTAAAGTTTATATTAGTTCTTAAGATATTATGAACAAACTTAGTAAAGCATAAATAAATAAATGAATGAATATTGTCTCAACTAAGTCTAAAGCAACATAAAATTCAATCTTCATACACAAACCTCGTACAACTTTAAAGAGATTATTTTATTAAATGCGAAAATGTATTTCGTGTGTTCGCTGTATGTTCATGTTCATACGAAAATCCTTTTAGGAATGTAATGTAAATACATAGTAAAAGTCATAACCCTTAATATATTAAGAAAATCTCAGCGTCTAGAGGAATATTACTAGATAGTTCATAATTAAATTTATATGCGGTTAGAGGTAGGCAATGTCGCATAAGGCTTTATGTCACTAGCTACTTCGTTATAACTTTAATTATAATTATCTGAAATTTCGGCAAAGCATTGGGGGAAGAATAAAACCATACACTTATATATGAACGTGGATATGTAGGTACTTAGAAAAGTTAAATAAGTTTTTTTCACTGTGATACCTGGAAATAACGTAGACAAATTCACTGACATACAACAAATATTATCTGTGTATAAACGGATTAAAAATACAGTTTTTTGTGAGAAAAAGAACCCGAATCTTGCACTCGAAGATCAATTCGCCTCGTAGTAAAGTGGTCGACACGTTTTCCTACCATGCTTGAGATCCCGGGTTAAATTCCTGCGATGGTCGACATGAAATATTGAATAAAATAAAAAAGTGGTACCATACCGCAATATGTCATTAGACTGACACCTGAAGCGTAAGGTTTATCGTTTTACCCGGTTATAACAGATGATCGATATGCGCTGCATTAAGTGAATCAATGCAGTGCCCTATGCATCATCGATTGCGAACAAGGGGATGATGACGATGATAATAAATAGACACTTTTTTTATTATCGTGTTTTATTTGATCACGTCGGGGTCACCATTTGTAGTTTTATGCTTTAGCATGCAATCTGATTCATTTAATAACTTGGGATTGAAAAGATGAATGCGGATGAAGTACCAAATATTTCTCCAAATCACAATTCACGCCAAAGTTAAAATGCGACGGAAGTAGAACGTGAGTGGTACGGTAACTACGTGTAGATGCAAACGATAAACCAGTGGAAATGCACCAAGCGGTGACAGCCCGCGTATTACATCCAACTTTGTTCAGTGTGAAGTTGGGTCCGGATCAGCGTTGCCAATTGAAGAAGCGCTTCAGTGTTCATAGTGTTTACTCGTGTGCGTTTGCTATCCTCAAAACTACTTCATAATAAACAAATAGTAAAATATTAAAGGTGTTTTATCATATAAGTTTATTTTGTTTTATTTTATTTATTTAGAATACATACAGATGTACAGGTTAAATAATTATAAATAAAAACTATAAACAATGTTTAGATAGTACCTAGGGCCTGCCATCCAATTATATCAATTAACGTAATCATACTGCCGGCGGTTTAAACTATATAAAGAACACATATACTATATATTAAACTAAAAGAAATATGAACAAAACAAGGAGATAGTGGGATGGAAAAGAAGGAAATTGATAAGGAGTGGTGAAGGATGAATGAAGGAAAGTAGGAGTGGAAAATTGCATTTGATTTAATGATTAAAATCAAAAAAAGAGACAAAACGTCTATTCTCTGTTATTCCGAACCAAGCCTATTAGTTCTCTTTTGTACTTATTGTATATATATGCAATATACATATTTAGTAATTGCGTGCATGCATATAAGAGATATATACATTCTGTTTTTTTTTTATATCTATATTTTTTCTTTTAGCTCAAAACTAGTAGGTATATTTTTTGTTGTATTTTTTTTTATTGAGTAGATATGTAAGTAATTTATGAAAACTTAATTGGTCAATTTATTCTACAACTGTTTTTCTTTGTACAACTGCAGATAAATAATAAATAAAAAATAAAACTTTCGTTTTAAATTAACACAGCTATAGATTGGGGAGAACACCACTTTCATTGACGGGTGATATGAGGAGTGATTTCCTGATAGTTGTGTTCTTTTAATAAAATAGGCTTACATGTGTAACACAATTAACAACCTGATTCATATACTAGCTACATCTAAAATAGATCAAATATTCGATGAAAATATATAACTCATAACTGTTTTTTTATCAAAATTAGAGAGAATAGAGAGATACACAATTGTATATTTGAATTTGTATATGACATTCAGTCGGCCTTGTGGTATAGTGGTCAGCGCGTTTGCCCACCATGCAAGAGGTCTCGGGTCCGATTCCCGCCGTAGTTGAAATGAAATATTTATTTAAAAAAGTGTTTTTACACTAGAATATTTCATTGTCCCTGGACTGGTACCTAAAGCGTAAGACTAATCATCTTACCTTCACGTAACAAAAAATGATCCAGATACGCTGCAATTAGTGAACAAATTCAGTACCCTATGCACCATTAGGTGAGGAAAGGGAGCAATGATGATGATATGACATTGACTTGAAATATAGAATATCTCTAGTTAACTAATATATTCTAAGTTTTAAACATACACCAAAAAAGGAAAGACAGAAAAAGAAATAAAGAATAATTTAAGTTAACGGTAGAATTTTTTCAATTTACATAAATAATATATTTTACTATATTTTCACTTTCTATAGTAAATATAGAGGCTTATTAACAATGATGAATCACATAACTTTACACTCTAACTTAAGAAAAATTTGTTTTATCCGTAAATTGAACCCGCAATTCCCGTGCGTGAGCCTAGCGTCTGAGCCATTACACTATGGAGGCATCAAGAGACAAGCATTTCTTCGTGTGACATCGTGTTTTATATTTTTCAAATCAAAAGGTCTGGTTTTTAATATTGAAAAAATAAACAAATGACTATTTATTTGAAATTTATTGCAACAGACCGAGAAAACTTTTTGAGAAGTGATTATGGAAGTCTAGGCACTCACAGGGCGCATGACCTGTTATTGGATAGTTTAAATGGGGTAAGATGTACCATAAATATTTTATTTACTACCATTGAATAATGAAATAAGTACATTTAGTTACTGTGGTTTCCTATAAACCACCATATTATAATATTATAGGAAATGGTAAATATTTTCGAAAAACCTATTGTTTTTATTTATATCCCATATTCGCTTACGAAATAAAATAATCAATAGAAAAATAACTTTAAGAATCCTTTTGTAAAAATACACATCGTATTTTTGTCGAAAAATACGTCTCAAAATAAAATTACCCAGAACCAGAAACTCGTTCAAGTTCAATTAAGTTCTGTTTGCGCTACTGAAATACTCCACTGAAAATACCGAAAACATATTTCAGAAACACTCGTCAAATCCTGGCAGAGACAGGTAATCGATGGTCCCTAGTCTTTAGAAGCCTTAACAATACTCGCCATCTCCTATAACATCATTCGCTGTCCTGAACCTGTTGTTAAGCCAATTTAATTAATTCCAAATTATAAGGTCTGCTGTCTCAGTACTGCTTTTACATGGCATCCAAAATATACCCGTAGATAACATGACGTCTATTCAAATCTATAAATGCATAAATAATTTTATATGCTCAACATGTAGTAATATATATGTGACAAAATTATCTTTTTTTACGCATGGGTTTTATTTATTTATTTATTTATTTATTTATTTATTTATTTACGGACAAAGTCCATTATAAACATTACAATTAAAAGAAATTTTTACAAAGGAATAAAAAAATATAAGGAACAGAAATAAGCAGCAAAGACAGATGATAGATTTTATTTTTTCATTTATTAATGGCCGAAGTCAATTTTTACAAAATGTATAACATATACTATACTTTTGTATGCAGTAATTTGGAGTTAGCATCATTTATGTGGAGTCCGTAATACATAACTTTAATAAAAAGTATTGAAAAAGTAAAAAAGGAAAAATATAATAAGTATTGAAAATCTTCAACGGATTTTTGAAGAGTAAATTATAAAAACTATAAAACGCTTTGCACCTACAGCCAATCTATTAAAGAAAACGGATTTTGTACTCATAAAAACGGACGCACTATATCTGAATTATTTTATTTATATAAATTATTAGGTAGGTAATTTTAATATCCCCTTTCGCGTGACACGAAATAAATATTTATTCCATCTGCCAGTCTGTAGCACTTAACAACACTCTTTCCGCTATCGTTTTTGTTCAAATTATAAATCTTTTTTTCACATATTGATATATTTAACATGCCCCTTAATTTATTTGAAAATAAACTATGACTAATTCTATCTGACTGCGATACACTCCCACTTGCTTTTTGATGATGCACACGCTTACACAACCTCAAAAACTTTCTCTCATATAAATACACACAGACACACCCTCTTGCATATATATATACGCACTCACACATTTAAGATTGTATCATAATTTAATCTGCATGATTATTATTTAGAAACATCGCTGGTGTGTCTTTCAACCTTATCTTTATAATGTAATTCAATAATTGAAGACTGAATGTTACTACAAAACAAAAATTTGAAATATAAAGTTTATTATTAAAGTTCAATAAAAATCTTTAACCTACTTCTACTATCTATTAAAACAATTAATTACGAGAAAATGTTCATAGAGGCTATAAAAAATGGATAGGGGAGCTAGGTAAAAGTAAAATGGATTGTCTCATTCGCCCAAACCAATATTGAATCAACTGCTCCACAGATGTATAGCTTATGTTATATTTTGTTCTTTCATTGTGCGTTTTGTAATATAAATAATATAGATGTACATAAATCAATTATCAACATAAATACGTAGTGTTTAAAACTGTCTGGACATTTTGTTAAGTATCTCTGTTTATTGAGTCAATCTTCTTTGATTATTCTCAAAAGTAAAAAATATGTTTAAGTGTTTATTGTTAAGTGTTTTCGGCACGGGTAACCTCAGTGAGGTCACATTTTATTAAATTTTAATTATAGTTTATAAAAGAAAAAATAAGAATAAATAAATAATAAAGGGAAAGCATAATTAATAGATGTTTTACTTATAAATCTGCTATAAAGTTACGCCTACGCATACCTAGGGTATACTATTCTTATTCAGTGGGGCCCTTACTTATAAACCGGACAAAGTTAAGCCCATTTTCAATGGTAGAATAATTGTGGTGTTCCTTTCCTTATTCTACCACTATGCCTAGGCATAATTTTATACTTGGTTAAGAAGAAAGGCCCCGCTTTCTAACTTTCGGTATAATAACATAACACAATGATAAAACACAATACAAATAAAGATAATATACACGGGCGTGATTTATTTCCAAACTTTTTAACGCCATCCACATATATTTTTTTTTAATACAATCCTTTAAGGAGACACTTGAGATAAATTTGCAACATCCGTGTGTTAAGTTTAAATGTTAATTGCCAATTGGATGATATCACCGCACACCATTCTTGTCTGTGTAATAGATGGAAATAAATAAAACATTTCCCTCGATAAATCTCATTCGGAGAATCTTTGTCGACACACGTCGCCAAATATGGAGAAAAGCATTAATAATTTGAGTACATTGTGTTGAATTGTGAGAAAAAATTAACATCCCATAATATAATAAATTACCATTATCGGGAGATTGAAAAATATTTATTGCTTTCTGAATATATAATTATTAAAATATTTTAATTTATTTCGGTAAAGAGAATATAAATGTTTAATGGGTTGCCAGAAAATCTCAGGGTAGCTAAAAATGTCTCCACTTGTTGAGCTAAATGCTTTTATTTATTAGGGAAAGGGATAAATAATTTGTAAATTTATAGATAAATTTAGTTTTGGTACATTTTGTAAGTCCTTTAAAATTAGTTTGCAAACTAAATAAATAAATAGACATAAATAAGTCAATGCAAGAACCTGACTCTTTTTTGACAAGTCTAACATGACCTGTATATTTTTCTTTTTTTAATGTGGTTTTGAAAAAAAATTTCAACAGAAATGTTTTTTTTTATTTTCAAATTGAATATTTAAATCTAAGCATCTACAGGGCTTATGAATTATAATCGTGGGTGAAATTTATGTGTGAAGTGACCTCTTTACACATAAATTCAAATCTTATTCACTTTTCAGGGGCTGAATTTCAGCCTTCCCTGCAAACATTTCGTCATACTTGAAATATTGTTGGTTAAACTAATATGAAAATAAGCATAAAAAATTAAAGTATTTTAAGGCGTTGCCGAGTAGGTGAAAAAATTGAGCTAGGGGGGTCTCACCCACTTCACTAAAGGTTTTAGATATTTTATATCACAAGAGTGAACAGATGAAAGATGTAAAGATATGTGGATGCTTAGACATAGGCATATTAGTGAATGTTACACAGTGTTTGAATCAGCTACATAAATAAACCAATGAGAAGCCATCAACACTGTAAATACTTGAACTTATATATTCCTTTCTCAAAAATATTTTCCCTCTTCGCCGCAGTAAATACCAATTCCAATAACTCTCCAGGGCGTAAAATCTACCCTTTTCCACAAACATTTGGACCAACGCAAAACATTGTTTATCAAAATACTATAATTATTTTTCTACAATAGTAGTCGTTCTAAAGTGTTTGAAATATTATTTATCTGCACACCCAGTAAATTTTAAATGGCAAGGGAATCTTGCATTGGGAAATTTCCTCTGATACGTGACAAAGATCAAACGTGATATTGTTTTCCAAAGGAATAACTCTATAACCGTCGCCACGCCATGCACCAGTTTGATATTGTATATTTGTATATTGGAACGTGTAAAACTGTTTATTTACGTGTTTAATATTTCACCAGAATACATTATACGGTCGCATTAACAAAGTTTTCGTTAAATTCAAACATAAGGTTTAGAAATATATCTTAACAACTTATAAATGAAATATGTGCACATTGTTAAAAAAACTATTTTTTTTTAATCTGAATTTGCAAACCATATGACATAAAATAATAATAATTTCAACAGACACTGGACTTAAAAGTTCTTCACGTTGAAAATCAAGTATTAAAATTAAACAACTTGTAAAATTTTAGAAATTGAAAAAGCGATTCATAATAAAAAAATATTAAAAAATAACCTAATAAACGATACATCCTTTAATCCACTTCTGTCTAGTTTTAAAGATCGTATCCATCTCACATTACGCTTCCCGTTCTTACAAGACAAAAAGACTTGATGTATTTGCTCCATACGTAATATTTAGTAAACATTGATAAAAAAAAATAGGATCGAATTAGTTTAAGAAGCTTGTATAGCTTTCAAAGCGATCAGAAGAAAAAAAATAGTTGTTAAAAACAAAGTTGTTTTTATTTATTTTATTATTATAGTGCCCTATTTCAAGATTCAAAATAAAATAAAATAAAAATGTTTTTTTTTTGATTTTACAAGTTTACTTTAGTTTAATTTTATTTTTGTACGAAAAGAGCAATTTTAAAATGTACTTTCTACATTATTCAATAAATTAGTATTTGATTTTAGAAGTGTGCTCGTACTATTGAAAAATAATATTTGGACAAAATAAGCTTACGATCTGCACTCAATTTAAAATATAGTGAGGTATTTTTTAACTTTTTTTTTTATCGAAAAGCATGGTCCATAAATGCCTCTAAGATAAATAAATTTATTATGTAATATATCATATTAAAACAATTTATGTCATAACAACACCACAAAATAGATCAATGTAAAAAGGGTTAAAATAGTATGAGATGAGATAGATGCCTGAATGTATGAAAAATGAAAGAAAACTTTTTTTATATTTTTTTAAAAGTTTTGTTTGTTAATTACAGTGTATTCATGCAAATAATTGTTTAATATATTAGTTGATAAACAAACGTAATAATAACTTACTTAAGGTAATAAATAACGCCCAAATAAGACTTCAATCAACCTCTGTTTTTTTCTAGAAAAAAACTATAAATGGAAATGGATTTTTTTTTATTGTTTTTTTCGTGACTTTGCAAGGCTCGACGGTGCAGTTTGTTTTTTATAATAGCAATTTGCTTATAATATTAACGAAAAATAATTGTTTCAACTATTTTAAAACTAATTTCATAGTTTTTATGAACGACACATGGTGTTTATCTAAACTTTTTAAACTCAAAAAACGTTTTAAATGTTGGAACACCAAATTACGTCTTTTTTTTGGGAAACTTGTTTCGTGTTATTATAAATCATACACGTATAACATGTTATTACTACTAAACTTTAAAATGAAATATTCGAACGAATTTTTCACGTAGAGGGATGTGTACACAACGCTCGCTCTGGTCAATAAGGGAATATTATCAATAATCCTTACCTGCCAAGGCCATCGTCCGAAGGTAGCGTCCTTCCCCCCCACGATCCTGGTTTCTGGTCGAGATGCCAGCGTCGGGACGCCGCACTCTGAAACAAACCATTTCGATATTCAAATCTTAGGTCCCAACACTTAAAAACACTCCCAGTCGATCCCAACACTAAAATTACTAAAATTTACTACATTGCTTCATGAATTATTTTGTTTTGGTACAATAATTTTAAGTTGCTAGAATTTCATTCATCCCTGCGCTTCGTAGCTGCAAGACGTTTGGTAATTTTAGGTTTTATATTATTATGGATAAATTAAATTTACTTTTAAATTGCTTTTTATTTGAACTTCAACTGTAAAAAGGGACTAGATTTCATATATTTAAAAAAAAACTAAGTAGCACTTATAATTAAAATTTAACTGAACTGGGGAAACAGAATCCCAACAGCTTCTGCGCTCTGTAGCTGCAGGAGGTGTTGGGTTGTTTATTGTACAGCGTTCTTGAGGTGATTTTTACAAAAAACGACGCTTTAGAAATTATCCACAACCCAGAATTTTATTGATTCTTTTTGCAAATGGTGGGAATCAAATGCCAACCAGAATAAAAAAACATTCTTAAAAAAAAAAAAAAACTAAATTTTCCATACCATATTTATTTTATGAATGCAAATTAACAGCAAATCATTGCTTTGCATATTTTATGCCCATTTAAAACTGCATAATATAAGGTTGATTAATTCAAAATATTTTTTAATGTAGATAGACCTATTAAAATAAGTTTTTTTATTGCAGTATTAAGAGCTAACGATAATTATGTTATTTCCTTATCGTGATAATAATGTTATGTTTTCATTTCTTGCAAAATAATAATTATTACCATATTTATAGTATCGTAAACTTTTTAAATAACCGAGAATTATTCGGATTTTTTTACAAATACTAATATATTATTTAGTGTCCGGACGAACGAAGAATACAGTTCTGCATGTGAAATAGAAACCAACCCCTGGGCGAGCGTTTTCGACTCGATGGCTACTCCCGACGGTAAAAATCCTTAAAAATGAAATCAAGTGAAGAAACGTTTGATTCGTTATGCAACTGACGCATTTGACTTACATTATTGAGGTCTTAGGTTCTATTCCATGCAGGGTATACTTATTTTAAAGGTTTTTCAAACTGTGCTATTCCATTGTTCCTGGACTCACTCACACCTGAAGCGTCGCATTAATTTTATCAATTAATTGCCCTTACACCACTGGGTGAGGAAAAAGGGATGATGTTGTAGAGGGACTGCATTATTAATTCAAGGCAGTATGTCCTAATTATTTTGTCAATAAACGCGTCCATTACACTACGAGGCGGACTTATCTTCCTTATTTTTGATTTTTACTCGAGAACAGTCTTAGAGTCAAAACTCTTGTCCAGGGTTCTGATTTTATTTCACACAGAGAACTGTATTTTTTATTTGCCTGAACATATAAAAATATACAACAGCATAAGAAATAGATAAAAAATGATGGATTATAAAAAATAAACTAAAACTTCTTTATTTTTTTATAAACTCTATAGTTAAATCCAGTATCTACTTTTCACGAAGATTTTCACTAATTTTATATAGTTTTGATCAAATCTGCATTACTAATGTATGGACATAGAAAATATATATCATCATGTAGTTATTAAGAAATTGACAATCTTAATCATTAATGATTTTTTTCATAAGACATCTTATTTTAAATTTTAAAACCTTGATAATATTTTAAAATATGACTAGGAGCCTACTAAATCCCGTTAAGCAATGTATTCAAACCGTCACTACACGCTCCAGCACTTGAAATGCCATTTGTGAAATCGAATTTGAACATAAATCTTAAAAAACGTGATATATGTACGCGTTAAGTGCTGTAAATCCATTTTTCCTTTTCAGAACTTTCTACCACCTCAAAATAAAAGCACTTAATTTTTCTTATTTTCAATAATTGTCTCATTATTCTGTGGAGTCTCGGGAAATTTTATCAATTTTGTGTGACCAGAGTAGGGGGCACGCGAACAGTCTCTCATTCAAACTAAGAAGTGTTGTATTTTTCCGACCCTTAAAGGGAAATTCTAAATATGCATTAATTTACAACTAAATACTTGTGTTTGTCTTTAGAAATTGCTACGTAAAATCAACGATCTTACCCTTCTTGTCATTATAATGTTTTTTTTTTAACTATAGATTATCAGTTGTAATTATTAAGGTTACTGAAGTATAAAAAAAAAACATTTTTAAAAGTACAGCAGAATAGCTATTCAAATAAAAATCAATACCTACATAGAACCTATTCGTGCCGATTAAATAAAGAAATTATACTTCCTTCACTCGTCTCTCGTATGTAATTACCCCTTTTCCATGTACGTATTTATTTATATTCTACAACAAATTAAATACGAATAATAATTAGAAGTTAAGTGTTTAAAAATTAGGTGCAGGTGTATTTAATTCGTTATATGTTAAATGTGTAATGTACTAATCATATTGTAATTTAGGTACTGAAAGCGCATATTACATTAAACCGAGTTGTTGCGTTATATTGTCATGGACCCATGGATCAAAGGTCTGAGATTTAAACCCTGCTTTGCTACAACTTGATTCTGACATGTAAAAAATGGCTCAAATATTGAAGTACGTCCTTTCGCGCGCATGCTTCGGAGCCGCATATGCAAATATGTATTGTTTAATGCGTGTACCGTAACAATAAATTCTTCTGAGTTAACACAGAAACTGATGAAATTTAGCAAGTCAAGAAAATAAGCGAAATATTCAAATAAATAAGTTTCCAATGTTGCTTGTTATTTTAACGGTCATTAAAAATCTGTTAAGAATCCTTCCAGAAGATAATTTAAGTCCAAAACCTAGCCATTTTTTTAACTGTAACTACCTGAATACGTATTTAAAGGTAAATTATTTTCAATTTCCGTTTCCTAGAGAATTAAGAATACGGTTTTTTGTTTTAAATTGCACCGGAATGTGGACGAGTGATTTCGACTCAAAAACTACGCTCAGGTAAAGATCTTGAAAAGGGAAATCGATTCGAGAAAAGCCCGCCTTATAGTGTAAGTTGACGCGTTCGTCTTGAGGTTCCGAGTTGGATTTCTGAGAAATTTGACATGAAATATTAGTTATTTATGGCTGTTTTGCATTATTTTTTTTATTTTGTCCTTGAACTTTGTCCCTTAAGGATAATATTGACGAGTTTTCCAAAACAGATGATCAAGATACGTGGCATTTATTTTTAATATGGCCGATCTGTCTTATCTGTTAAAAATTTTGATCAATTTTAAGGATAGTTTATCTCTTAGAACACATTTCTAGAAATTGTCATATCAAATCAATGCGAAAATTTCAATTTTATTACAATCCATAAACAGAAAATAACCATGTAAAAAAAATATTTTCCTTCGTAGCTGCTCAAAATTCAACTTAGGTTTTCTGTTCCCTTTTCGATATTATTTTACTGGAAAATTTTATCGCTGTTGAAAATGAAATGTTTATCATTGGAAACATTATTCATATACGTTTATTTAAATATCATAGGGGTAATTTCATGTAAACTCGCGTCACATTTAAATCCAAAACTGAGTATTTTTCAATGTGTTATACAATGTAAATAAATATTTAGTATGCGCATCTGCATTTCGGTTCTTTTTCCAAACATAAATAAAATGTAATAGTTAAGGTTTAAAATTACCCATTTGCTCCATCATATCGTCTGATTAACTTGCAAAACTCCAATCTCCAAAAATATTTTTTTCACAGGATGGTAAAAATCATTACAGTTTCAAAATATTATACTGTATTTTTGTAGATTGAAATTTCGCAAGTTAATCAAACGATGTGCAATATCAGGTGTGAATAAAAGTTGTATAGTAATGATGATAATCTCACCGATATCTTTGGTAGCTGCTGTAGTCATGATTGACCCCAAGGCCGGTTTCGCGTTCGCAACAGAGGGCGCAACAGTCGACAAATACGTCACAGTGGACGGCCTCCCGACCGGAGTCGACATCGGAGGCTGAGTTGGAATCTTGCCGGGCTTGGCCGTGTACGGCTTGGGGGGCGGAGTCTTGACCGTCTGCGGCTTCTGGGTTGTGGTGGTGAACTTCTTGGTAGGCTTGGGCTTGCCCGTGGACGGTTTCTCCCACGAAGCCGGACGAGGCTTGGTGATGAAGTTGGCCTCAGTCGTAGCTTGCCAGTGGACAGTGTTGATGTTGAGTCCGGGCCTGGAAGACCAGGCTCCGCCTGTAACATAGTAATAAATTAAGACCCTCCTAAACTTAAAATATTTTTTTTTATATTTTTTTTTTTATGTATTCATCTTATTTTATTTTAATTATCAACAGAATTACAGAGACATAAAATAGTATAAAGTAAAAAACACAAACTAAAACAACTAACAGATATACACAAATATACAGTAAAGATAAAAAAGTATATATAATGAAGTATGAATGAATTTACAGGTGAAGGTGAGGGTGTGTGAATGTGAAAAATAAAAGTGAATTTATACATGTGACTCAATTAATTATTTTCATGTCTCGATTTGCTAGATTAATCCGTGTTATATTGGGACTACATACACAATTATTATCCATTGATATATACGTATTTTATACATCAAACATATTAATTATATTAATTATGGTTTAGCCTGTAAATTTATCTTTACAATTATATTTTTATTAGAAACCGGATTGTGGTCCTGTGAATATTGCCACGGACTCGAGGATCGAGGATCCTAAGTTCGAAACCCGTTAAATTACAACTTATTTTCCATTCTCTAATAATAAGTTATTTACGTAAAACTCGTTAAAAATACCCCCCGAAATTGAAATGTTTGGGCAAATTATAAGAACACAAATAATATTTGTCTTTTAAACATGATTTTTTTAAACATTTTGGAATTCTTTATATGGTGCAAACAAAAATATTATAGCTTACGAGTATTTCACATTATGAAGCAGTTTTTCTACTCATAAGCATTTAAGTACAATGCACATTAAAAATTGTACATAAAATTAAAAATGTTCAACCCTACACGTTTGTGAAATCATTTTTAAAATTATTTTTTTTTTTTTTTTTTATTTATTATAAAACATATAAGACATGAATATCATGATATTATATTCCCAGGAGTTGTACGAGAAAACTCATTTGGGACGGTACATAAAAGAAATATACATTTCTTGTAACAATACATAGTATACATTTAAACAATAAAAATTTTAACAAATTTTAACAATCTATGAACTTAATATTAAAAAAGGAAAGAAAACATTTAAACAATCTGTGAACTTAATATTAAAGAAGAAAATAAAAACATTCAAACAATCTGTGACCTTAATATTAAAAAAGAAAAGAAAAACATTTAAACATTCTGTGAAATTAATATGTGAAATTAATATTTCAAACATTCTGTGAAATCAATATTAAAAAAGAAAATAAAAACATTTAAACATTCTGTGAACTTAATATTAAAAAAAGAAAAGAAAAACATTTAAACCTAAAACACAATATATAGACTATTCACAGAAACTGAGCTAAAAACTATCACTTTCAAAAAGATTCAAGAAATAGGTCTTCATTTCTGGTCTTTGAGATTTACCACTCGACATTTCATTTTTAAGGTCATCAGGCAGTTTATTAAATTGTATACGACCAATGTATTCCAGAGACCTTTTGCCGAACTTCGTGGAACAAAATTTAGAAATGTGAAGATTTTTTGCATGTCGTGTATTATAGTTGTGAATTTCATGATTAAATGTAAGTTTTAAATTTGTGTGAGCAGAAAAGTTTATGATGTTTGAAATAGTGTTAGTGATGTCATACAGTGCCATTACCTTGAAAGGAAGTATTTTTGTGTTACGATAAATATCCTTGACATGGGAATCCCATTTCAAACCAAGAATGCTTCTCAGAGCTCGGTTTTGAAGAACTTGAATCTCAGAAATCTGGTTTTTGTTAGCGAAACCCCAAATACAGCATAAATAGGATAGGTGAGAATGTATCATAGCGTATATTAATAAAAAAAAATATTTTTCTGTTTTTACGAGATGCGATTGCTTGATCTTTCAAATTCGTACAGCGCAGCGTCCAGTATCAAAAACGATTAGTATGTGAAAATGTATTTTTGTAAATAAAAAATACCCAATATATATACATTACGCTAATCAACCTTTTCCTACAAATACGAATAAATTTTAGGAAAATAGCTAATCTAGGAGGCTTTGAAATCACTAATTCACTTTATAGATTGAAAGCTTAGTTTTCCAATATAAAATGTTACAACATAATGTTTCTCTGAAAGTTTTCGCAGAAAAAGATTATCTTCGAAGCTATGGTTTATTTTTTTACAAAGAGTATTTATATTAGTCTCGAACATAATCGATTATAATAATCGAATAAGATTTTTTACATCCGAAATATTATATTGTATTCATAACCGTGTAACCGTTATGACAGTCGGTTTATTGAAAAAAAATAATTTATTTAATAGCTGAACGCATAGCCAAATAATGCATGGCAAAAACAGGTTATGAGAATATATAACTATTCGATTTATTTGCTAATCAATTTAAACCAAAAGAGTCCGTTTAAATAAAAAAAAACAATCGCTTAAATCTAATTCCTCATTTTTGTAACCATAAGGTGGTTTTTTAAAATTATTTAAACAAACATACATTATAGGTCTAATTATTTACCAAAATATTTTAATTTTCTGACGAGGTATTTCCGGGTTCTAAATAACTTTTGTGCTAGAGAAATATGAAATAAAGTTATGATAGAGTGGGATATGGACCTCGGATATCCGATCCGTAAATATGTGATTTTTCAACTGGATCTATTCCAGAACCCTTCCTTTCTAAATAATTGAATGGCCATTTTTCATGCATGTTCGAAATAAGTAATCGTTTACGTTAACAGTCAGCCGATTATTTGCGATTATTTTTTTTTCTAACTTTTTTTTCTAATTTTGGCCACAACTTTTCATTACAAATCAATCAGATTTTCTCGTTACCGGTTATGAATGTTCGATTATTTTTATCCGTCAGTTATGCCCACCGCTATAGCATATAATATCGCACATCCAATAAATTAGAGTCATAACTTTAAAAAAAACATTTATTTTTATTTTTATTTATTTTATAAAAAAAACCCTTATGTGCTTAGAAAATTGAAATAATTCTAGCTTTACGATTTACCCGCTTGGTGGTTGTAATATATAACACACTTACACTAACACTTATTTGAGCGAAACGCCGCCGTTCTCAAACAATGTCCGATTCGAGTTTTTCTTTAAAAAAAGGAATAGCATTTTTTAAGATCAATCTAAATATGTATGACACATCGGTATTGCTTTAAAGGGTGAAAAAGAAAAAAAACGCAATGAAAATATACAGTTTTAAGATAAAGTGTTTATTTAGTTTTCAGGCTCTCCTGGAAATTCGACTTTTTCAAGTTATGACTCTACGTTATCGAAAGTGCGATATGTGAAAGTAAAGACCGAACTACCGTCTTTATATTTCTTTTATCCTGATAAATGTTTTCGGCATATCAGCGAATTAAGAATCCAATTTATTAATAAAACCAGTTAATATACAAAGTCTGCAAAGCCTCAAATCTTATTCATTTAAGTAGGAAATCTCTTTCTGAAGCAAATTAATTTTGTAAAATGATAAGGCTCTTTATAAAACTGATCATTGATTGGCTTTACAATTTTCGTATTATTTTGATTCCCAATTCCATGTAATTCTTTAGTAAAAAGAAGACAGAGGTATGTATAGACAGAGAAAACGCTTATTATCCTATCTTAAAGTAAGCATTGTATTCGAAAATTCATTTTCGTTGCAAAATTACGAATAAAATTATGTATTTGATTCCTTAAATTAAAGTATACAGGGTTATTAAAAAAAACAAAGAAAAGATATTATCTTTTCCTTCGTGAAATTTAATCAATTAAATATTGTATTGTTGATATTTCTAAGAAAACAGGTCTATAATCTTTAAATTGTTATTTACCTGCATTTCGTCAACGCAATGCAGACGCTTTAAAAACACTAAAGCGATAGTTAAAAATGTATTACTTTTTACCAACTTTATTATTTATTTGCTTATTTTAAAGGCTGTATTAGTGTTTTGTTCACTACAATTTGTGTTTTTTTTTTTCATTTATTTCGTGGCTTGTTGTTATTGACTTGTTTCGAAAAACAAATAATTATTGATCAATTATATAACTTTTCAGCATTCCATTTTTTGACAAATATAATTTTTATTATTTATATTTTTCTATTATTATTTTGTATATTGTTTTGATTATTTTGTAAATTGTTTAATATGTTAATAAGTGTTATTGATTTATATATAGAAGAGTCCCGACTTAACATGGAATTTCCTAACAAGTCGGGACATAAAAAAATTATAATTGTGCCTATGACAAAGTGTATTTTTAAAAATTAAAAAATAATATAAAATGCTTTGACTATTTCCAAATATTTGTAAACCGGCTGGATTTCCTTCCGAAGGAGTTATTTAGATCTTAATTTGTTGCAACAGAGGAAAATCATTTTTGAGAAGGGAATATGGAAGTATAGGCATTTACATGACTTATGATCTGTCATTGGCTGGTTTAAGTGATCACTACATTCTGCGTGTCATTCACCTTTCTGCCTACGTTTAAACATCCACATTTCCTCAACTCTACCACCTATTAAATTTTGTGAAGTAAAAGAGCTGAAACCGTTATTGTGTGCGTGAGATTCATCCGGCTGAACCATTTCACTTATTAGGCAACGCCTGATAACAATTGTTTAATTTTTATATTTATTCTTATACCAAGTGTGAATGTTCAAACCTAAGCAGAAAGTCGATAATTGCACTGGGTATAAATTGGCCTATTATAAAGGGGTTCGAACTGTCAGTAGGGTCGCAGTGAGTCACATCTTGCTGGAGGATGTGATTCTATAAAATGCTGCGAACGCCCAGTTGCATTCCACCGGCAACACTACTGACTAGTCCAACTCGTTAGCGTCCACGTCGCGAACCCCGGGCAATGGGATCACACTCATGACGGTGTGATCGCAGCAGATAACGAGAGGATGAAAGGCGAGTTTTTGGCGCTTCAAAACCAAAACCAACCAGCTAAGGGAAGGTAACCCCGACAGAAAATCCACCAGAGAAGGCAACGGGAAACCACTCTGGTCATCTTTTCCCAGGAATCACTACGGCGAGTACGTCAATAAGCAATCGTGGCTGCGAAATGTAAAATTAGCGCAGGACAGATACATATGCTTTCGCTGTAGTGATCGCCTACGTCGGGGGGACCCGGCAAGGCACTAGAAGAAGATAAATTGGCCACTTAAACCAGCAAATAACAGTTCAAAGGCCCTGTAAATGCCTAGACTTCCATATTCCCTTAAAAATGTTTTTCTCATGTCGCAATAAATTTAGGTCTTGATAATTATTGTTAAAAAAACTCCACTCTGGGCACTCAATAAATGCTTTTCTTAAAGCTAATTCCGATATTAAAAAAAATATGCTCGAAATTCCTATAGGTAACCCCAGAAGTAAAAAATATTTTACATAATATTTTTAAAATCTTTGATTATTGAGTACATGAAAATAACATTTTTATATGTATAAATTGTATGTATTTATTTGATATGTAATATATTTTCTTTACTAACTTTGTATACTATGTGGAAATCTGTTATTAGTTCTGAGTTTATACACTATATCTGTTTGTTTACTAAAAATATGTATGTAGAACTGTTGATTTCCCAAATAAAATAAAATAAAATAAAATAAGATAAAATAACCACTTTTTATGTTGATTTTTTGAAGTCGAGTTTAACTCGAAAACATGATTTGACCGCAAGTTGACATTGGAATTTATCGCATACGACCTTTAGTATAACTGTTTTAAGAAAAAAGCCAAATATCTGATCAAACTAAATAAAGAAACATTATTGAAAAAAAACATGAAAAAAACAGTTGCTTGTCTATTGAGCTAAAAACACTTATTATTTCATTATGAATAGTTTTTTTTAAGTCTCATGAGAATTTCTCCTAAAGGGATGTGCTGCATCAGAAGATAGAAGAATTTGGTCAAATGTCAGACAAACTTGAATACATAAATAACTGTAAGATTGTGATAAATTACTAAATTGTTTTACCATGTAGATTAAGATTTTGTTGCAAAATTCAGCAATTTGTAAGAAATATTCAAATATTTTAGAAGCTTTTAAAGAAATGTTACAGACCAGAAAGACTCTTTCATAACATTCTGACTACATACAGCACACCGCATCTGAGAACTTAAGACTCCTTGGCGGTGCCCACATACAAGGAAAAATTGCTCGTTGCCGAACGAGAAAAGCTGCCCGAAGAAGTTTTCTATAATCTGATAGCCCTAGTATCTTTGTATAAGAAGGTTATCCAGAAGTTCATAATATGTACTTTATTGGATTGGGGAAATGAGGGAAGTGAATGGGAAGTTCAGCCTTCCGGGAAATTGAATATAAAAAATGTATTATGCCGCGCAGTAAAAAATATAGCATTTAATTGTACTGCGAAGTTAAAATTATTTTTATGATAACAAACTACTTTGCATGACGTCACGAGTTCTTCCGAATCAACCAATGATAAGAGGATAGGTTTCCGGTTTACTGTAAGTCAACTGACGAATCAGTAGAACTCATTAAGAAGAAGGGGAAGAGAACTTGACACGTCACACGCGACGTTATTTCAAAAATACAAAACTCCAAAAAAATCTTAGAGCCGAAAATACTATACATAATTTTTCTTTTTTTTTCGTAGTTTAATAGTCTATTAACAAATTAAAAAAAGTAACAAAAGACACTAAACTTCCCCATTCTTCATTGACTGGGATCCAATTGATTAGACGTGATTAATTGGCCGATATGATTACAAAACTTTTTAAAAACCTTGAAATTCTTTTTGGAAGCTACCAAATTTGTGTGTCATAACTGGGCTACGGATAGTAGTGAGAAGCTCCATTCGGTATTCATAGAGAGGGGGAATGGGAAAAAAAATTTTAGATCAATCGGCCTTATCAAAATAACTTATTTAAATTTACTGAATTTCCCCTCCTAGGAGTTTATTCAAATTAATAAATATTATCCACCCAGACGTGAAAAAGATTTTTGTTCAAAAAAATGTTTTGTTATGTTGTGATCTTACCGTGAATTAAACACAAAGTCCCATTTCACATCTTTTGTCCAAATCCACATAACACGGGTGGATTGACATTTATTATTATCAGTATTGTGCGAATAAAATTCCTTGAAATATTTTTTTATTTAATAGGATGTATGTCCTCCTTTTGCTTTTATAACAGCCTGAAAATGTTTTGGCGTGGAATCAATCAATCTTCGGCATTTTTTTTTCTGTCATCTCGAAACCACAGCTTCGATCATCTTTATCCTGGTGGTGCAGTCCAATTTTTGTATCCTAGATTTCCAAATCGCCCACAAATTTTCTAAAGAGTTAAGGTCAGGTGAATTTACAGGCCAGTCTAAAAAAGTTATCTTTTTATTATTGAAATACTTAAGTATAAACTTCGATACCTGACAAGGACCTGAGTCCGGTTGAAATACAGCCCCATCGTTAGGACAACATTTATTCAGTTCTGTACTCAAGTGCTGCTCCAATAGGCTTTATAATTTGGGCTATTCATCATTCCTTATATTCGTATCAAAGATCCGATCCCCATATACAAAAAACAGACTCAAAACATCTTCTTCACAGGATATTTCACCGTTTGGTCAATATGAGCTATAGTAAGTTTTTCATCCCACCTTTTTTCAACAAATTTTGTGCGATATTCCTGCACGAGCAAGTGGGTCTTATCTGAAAACAGCACATTCCTCCAGTCTTCTACAGTGCATTTAGTATATTTTCTAGCCCAAATGAGCCTTTGCTTCGTCATACGCGCCGTCAGGAGTTGTTTCTTCTATGGTCGAATTGCTTTTTCTTCCAGATTAACTGAGTCTTTTTCGTACTGTTGAGTCATGTATCATCAAGCTGGCTGCTAAATCAAGTTACTTGTTTTTCTGGGGTTTAACTTACTATTTCTGATTAAAGATATTTTATCTCGGACACTTGTTATCCGGATTCTTCCACATTTCCCAATTCTCTTTGCTTCAACTGACCCTGTTTTTCTTTTCTGCTTAATAATCTTACTGACTGCTCCCTGACTCACATAAAATTCATTAGCAATCTCCTTGCGAGTCATTGATGTAGGTTTACTTAACGTTATAATCTTTTCCCTTTTCCATGATTTAAACCTACTCAAAAACACTGTTTAATATGCAAGCAATTTATAAAATTAGTCCTTTATTGAGAAAACGTAAAAAAAAAACAGATAGTACACCAACAAACACCAATATGAGCTCCCAAAGGATTAATGAACTGTAAGATATAATTTTTGCCGCTAAACAATTGTCAAATTGACAAATGAGTGTTGCTATACGTAAAAAATGTCCAAAATTACTCTTATTCCATTTATTTGCACAATCTATAATATTTTGTATTTATTTGAAATTTATTCATCGGTTACTTTCAGGTCAAAATCCAGAAAAAACAATTTAGTGGTGATTAATGATTCTTGCTAGCAGCAAAGAAGACCTTCAATTCTTAGTAACAAAAGTCTACGAGGTATGCAAGAAAAGCGATTTGCTTATGAATGTTGATAAATCGAAAGTGATGGTTTTTGAAAGGGATGAAAATATAACTAAATGTGAGATCAGCGTGAACGGAGATATTCTGAATCAGGTAGAAAAATTTGTGTACCTGGGAAGTATGTTTACTAGGGACGGAAAGGCCGATAAAGATATTGAAAGGAGGGTGAGTGCCGGGAACAGGGTGAACGGTGCACTGAAATCTACTTTGGCAAACAAATGTTTATCGCAGGAGGCTAAACTAGCAGTTCACAACGGAGTTCTAGTTCCAACTCTAATGTATGGGAGCGAAGTATGGAATTGGAAAAATAATGATGAAAGTAGGTTGAATGCTGTCGAAATGCGATCCCTCAGGCGAATGTGTGGTAAAACGATGTATGATAGGTGCACAAATGTCGAGATCCGTGAAGTGTGTAAGGCTGAGACATGCATTATTGACAGAATCAAGAAAGGGGTGCTGCGTTGGTTTGGACATGTAGAGCGAATGGACAGCGAAAGAACGTCTAAAAGGATCTACTATGCAAATGTTGATGGATGCAGAAAACGAGGAAGACCGAGAAAGACATGGCACGATCAAGTCCATCAAATACTTGAAGATGGACATGTCAAAAGTAGGAATAATCGGCGTGCGTGCATAAGAAGATGTATGAATGTAGAGGAAGCGAGGTCTGTATGCCAAGATAGAGTGTTTTGGCGTTCTATCCTCTCTGCCTACCCCTACGGGGAAACGGCGTGATGGTTTGTTTTGTTGTGTGTGTTTTTTAATGATTAGTCGGCTTGATTGTTGACTTTGACTGGCATTAAATAAATGAATATTAAAAAAATCATTATAATATTCTTGCCTTTCATTCTTAAACTCTTTCTTTAAAAAAACAACCAAATCGGTTCAGTTTTGGGGGTGCGAAAAACAACGATAGACAACGAAATGTCGATTTAAATTAGCAGACGACGTGCAAGTGTCGTTTACACACAGCATCGGGGAGTCATTTACGAGAGAGTGACAAAAAACAATGTTCTCATCAAATTTCTCAGCTACCACATAATATATATCCTATTAATAATAAATTATTGTACGTACCTAAACCAACACTCTCCTGAGGCTGTATATCATTAATAGTATTTGATGTCATTGGTCGCGCTGTCCCTCTCTGACCAATCACAGATCCTGCTCCTAAATTAAGACTAGAAGAAATCTTATTGCTTGGACTAGTCGCCAAGAGAGGGCGGTGGCTCATATTACTCGGCCGATTCGCTAGATGGCTCTCGTCGTAATTATTAAAACTAGGTTTGTATCCCGGCTTATTCGGGAGCTGTCCGCCACCTATCGGCTTCGTGACGAAAGTCGGCCGAGGGGAATATGGCCGGTTCGTTATTTGGACGGAAAAGTCTGTTTGATTGAAGCTCGGGGCTTTGGTGTATGTTTGGTTTTGCGTCGGTTGGGGCTTGAATGGTCTTGTTATCGACGCAGGAGGTTTGTATTGCAAAACTGAAAAGAGAAATAATTAAATTAGTGCGATGATTTCACTGGTACACAAACATTTCAATAGATGTCGCTATCGCCATGTTTAAAAGCAATTAAAATAATAATAGTCGTTATTATCACGACAATACTTCAAAATGTGAAAATTGTAATATAAAATTAGATATTTAAGCAAAAGGTTATTGATTATTACTCCAAAAAGCATTATTGTGCCAAAAAATATTTAGAATACAATAAAACTCCGTTTATCCGAATTTAAGTCATCTGAATTGCCAAACATCCAGATCGTTGAAAATAAAAAAATAAGGGGTAGTTTTGAATTGAAATTTTATTGTGGTATTAACTTAGCTGTACATGTTTAAATATTTTTTTAATGTAAGTGTATTATTTCTAAAACAATAAAATCAGAAAATCATTATTTCGGACAATTAGAGTATAACCATATTTCATTATCTTAGAGTATACATTAAGATTATAATATTCATTATCATCATCATGACATCATCATACAATCTAGGAAAACCAATGGAAAATCTTATTCAATACAATAACCATATTTTTTTCCCTATAGGCATCCAGTGGTGCATAGAGCACTCAATGGAATTATAATGGCAGCGTATCTGGATCGTTTGAGTTCAATAGATGGTAAAGTGATCGTTTATGGTTCCAGTCCACAATCAATGAAATATTACAGTTTTAAATCACCTTTGATAAAATATTTGATATAAATAAATACTTGATCAAAAATTCTCTCTTTTCTTTCATATAGTTTAGAAGTTTTTACTTCGTTTATTTAGAATTTATATTAGGTTTCAAAGGTGTTTATAAGTATGGGAAATAAATACCAATTCCAAAGACATACTAAAATGCATTTTATTAAATAAAAAATAACAATTGAGAAATGTCACATACTACGAATACCGATAAAAATATATGAAATGAATTAAGAATAATTGATTATATTTTCAAAATCAATATGGATATTATGGAGAAATGTTTTCATACGAATTCGAAATTCGTGATATAGTTCTAAACAAATTTCAACGGCCAGGAACTAATAAACATGAATCGTGACGTATTAGGGGCGTGGACAATGAAATGACCGTTTTTTTGGGAATTCTAGATTACAGCTTTAAATTGTTTTTCATGCTTCTAATAAATAGCAAAATTATTTTTTTTACTACAGTATTTCATAGACCTTTATTACTATAAAAAAAGATGATATTTCTCTATTGTAATGATAGCATTTAAAAATATAAATAATATATGTCACAGGCTTGGCGTTTATATAGAGTAGATTTCCACTAATTTAAAACAGAATCCCACTTTGTTATTTGATTTATTGTGGGGGAAAAATGCAAAGTTAGTGTTCGTTGAACATACATACGATCTCAAAGGGTTAAAAAAATATTTTCTATAGACCTTGCCAAGAATCGAACCTGTGACTTCAACCGTAGTAGTCGAACGCGCCAACTACTATACCACGAAGTGGACTACTCTCAATTCGATTTTTTTACAGTATTTTTATCCGAATGTGGTAGAGTCAAAAACACTCTTCCAGGTGGCTCTACTCTAACATTTAAAAATCTCAATTAAAACATATTTAAACTGTGTTTATAATTTCGATTAAAAAATTAAAAACCTTGATAAACCATTAAAAATTTCATTTGCGAAATCATCGTCGAATTTGTCCAGCGTTATATTATTATCTGAAATAGACATGAAGAGGAATTCGAGGTGTGGCTCTTTAGAAGGATTCTGGGAGTTTCCTGGAGAGACTGCATCACGAGAGAAAATGTTCTAAATATAATCGAAGAAGGAAAAAATATGCTTAAGACCATATCCGAAAGACGCACTAAATGATACATAAGGAAATAGAGGAAACAAACTACTCTAAATTTAACAAATTACAACAAAGATGGAGAATACCTTAAATAAGGGAATATATAAGCCTAGGCATTTACAGGGCTTATGACCTGTCATTGGCTGGTTTAAGTTGCTACTTTACACACTGTGTAACATTCACCATTTTGCCTTTGTTTGAACATCCATATTTATTCAATTCTTACATTTGTTGATTTTAGTGAAGTTAAAGAGCTGAAACCTTTATTGTTGTAAAGAGACTCATCTGACTGAATTATTTCACATACTAGGCAACGCCTGAAAACATTTTTTTCAATTTTTAAACTTCTTCTTGGACCAGTTGGTTTCATTACAATATTTGAGTTTGTCCAAATGTTCGTAGACAAAAGACTGGATTTCACCCGCTCGGGAGTTATTAAGATTAACAAATTACAATTAGTATGGGAAATAATTCAGTCAGATGAATCTCTTCACATCAATAAAGGTTTCAGCTCTTTAACTTCATTAAAATCAACAAATGGAAGAATTGAAGAAATATGGTTGTTCAAACATAGGCAAAATGGTGAATGTTACACATTGTGTAAAGTGGCCACTTAATCCAGCCAATGACGGGTCATAAGCCCTGTAAATGCCTGGCCTTCCATATTTCCTTATTTAAGGTATTCTCCATCTCTGTTGTAATTTGTTAAACCCGAGGGGGTGAAATCCAATATTTTGTCTACGAACATTTGGACAAACTCAAATATTGTACTATATATTTACTACCAAAAATAAATTTTAATTAATTAATATTGAAACAAAATTTATACTGTTTTTAAGTGAAATTTGAACATAATGTTTATAAAAACCTTAATATTCGTTCAATGGGATAACCCGCTCGCGTTCGGAGAAAACATAAAATTAAGCATTTTTTACCAAACCCCCAACCAGGTGAGTGCAATAGAAAGCTTAAAGAACACTGAGTTATGGCCGCGGTTAACATTTACGGTCAATTTCTTAAACAAACAACATTAATAAGTAAATAAAGACAAGAGAGGAAAGTTCACCTGTCTTCTGTATTCTGTATTCTGTATGCTGAGATGGTCTTGGCTGATTGCAATCACCAAACATCACCTTACTCTCACTAAATACGAAGGTAAACTCTTATCAAGCCCCCCATTACCAATATATAAATAAATAATAATAACAATACCTGCTTTTATTAGAGTTTTCAACATTTGGTAGAATTAGATTCTTCCACAATAGGGAAAAAAGGATTTATGGAATACTGTCAGGTAAAAAAAAAAAAAAAATATTATTTGTAATTCCCCTAAAAACTGTTCATTCCATTGGCCACGCCCCTAATACGTCACGATTCGGTTAAATTTTGATCATTGTTTGTGACCGTTTGAATTTAAACATCTTCACGAATCTTGACTTCACAATTTTTAAGGTCAAACATGTCGCGTTTTCGTTAAAAGGCTTCTTTTAACAATTTCACTTAAATTATTAATGAAAATATTTTTCCCTAATATGCATAATGATTTAAAAAATATCCATCCATATTGGTTATCCATAAAATTTTCTAAATGCATTTAATGTATATTTATCGGTATTCGTAGTATGTGAAATTTTCCAATTCTTTTCAAGTCAATTAAAAATGTGTTATTCAATTATTTTAAAAGAAAATAATCATAAATATGCATATTTGTTAAAAAAAAAATCTTCACACTTTATCGGACAAATTCATATTATTGAGGACTCATTAATGTATCTATTCATTAACACACACAACTGCACGCACACGCCTACACGTAGGCACCTACACAGATACGTATTTACACACACCTAAAACATCTACACACACCCTGCACACACCTACACGTATAAACCTACACGTATACACCTACACAGATAGGCCTTTTTGCACACACCCTCACAAAAACCTACACACATTTGCACGCACACACCTGATCTCACACATCTACACACGCCCTCACATACATAGACATAATAACATACCTACACACACATAACACCTGCACGTATACACCAGCACGCGCACACCTGCACGCACACACCTGCACGCGCACACCAGCACGCACACACCTACCGACCTGTGGTAGAGCGGTCCGGGAAGGCGGAGGGCGTGGTGGGCAGGGAGCCGGGCCTGTCGCCCACGGCGCAACAGGAGCCGAACATGAAGCCGTCCACGCACACGCCCACGTGTCGCCCCGCCCCGCGCAGGCAGTCCTGCACGAACATGCACGTGCCGCGCGTGCCGCCGACGGAGCACGGTTTCCGCGATATCTGGAAACCTAGAAAAAATATTATCATTATTTTAATGAGAATATTCATGAATGCAATGCAATTCAAATATGCCGGATAAGAGGACATGCTGGTATCGTAGGAAATGAGAGAGCGGATGAACGAGCAAGAGCCGCAACTTGTAAAAGAACGGCACCTTTCTTCTCAGAATTTCCCCTTAGCTTTGCTAAACGCTGTATAAAACAAAATACGCAGCAGCGTTGGGCGGATCATTACCGCGCTTCTTCTACAGGTAAAATCACTAAAATGTTTTTCCCAACGCTGGCTGATGCAGCAAACTTCCGTCATCATCACCAAAGTACTTTCGAAACGACCCAATTTTTTACCGGACACGGAGCTATGAGAAGTTATCTATATAGGTTTAAATTAAGGAATGATGACTATTGTCCATGCGATGATATTTCTTCACAGAGTATCGAACATCTGTTATTTCAGTGCCCATTTTTCAGTTTGCAACGACATAATCTTGAAGAAGCAGAATGCAGGAAAGATGGAATAGCCTTTACAGATATCCACACTGTAGTTAAAAGTAGTTATCACGCGCCATTGTTCTTGAACTTTGCAACAATGGTGATTGGACTCATAAAGGTAATAAACTAAAATCAGTGATCGAACATCCCATTTCCAAGACAAACAATAACGATTTTTTCCGAGTACCTTAGCTTAGTACGTGACACGTAAGGACGCAAGGCTACTAAATACAGGGGTCCAAATATATATTAAAATGCAATCGTGTGCAAGCGGATGAAGAGTACAGTTCTGTTGGTGAATTAGAACCGGAACTCAAGACACATAAAAACATGGGGACAAACAGGCTAGGGTTTTAAGTTCGATTTTTAATGAAACCACTTTGATTCAATGTTATTATGCGTAAGAGTTAAGTACAAAAAAACATAAATCTTTAGATTCAGTGTTTTTCAAAATAGTTGACGACCACCTCTCTAACACTGTTTTAACTAATCAATGAAAATAAAAACACAAATCGAAGTCACTATTAAAATTTGGTATACGTATGGCCTTAATTGGATGTATATTATACTTGCCTACGCCTATGATACTAATAATTAATTAAATTCTATAATGTTTTAATCAAACTTAAAATATCACAATTTATCTCAATACTTCAACACTCATTTGATCGTTTTATAATTATCGGATATATAGCTTAAGATATATTGTACATTTAAGAGTATTTTTAGAATGTTGTTTGGTTTTTTATTTGAAGTAAATAACAACAAATTTTACATTAAATACATTCAGAATATAAAAATAGTCGGTAATATGATGATGATAAAAAATAAAAAATAATAATTGTAAATAAAGTTGGTAATATGATGATGGTTAGAAAATGAAAATCATAAAGTAATAGTAGCAATTTAAAAAACAATATTTTTCAACAATTAATTGATATTTTTAGTCTACCGGTTCTTAAGCCGGATTGTTTAATCATTAGTAATATAATAATTAAAAATCTAGAGAAGGTTTATTTATTTATACATTTTATCATATATACCGTACATTTTTTTGTTTACTTTGCCCAGCTAACAAGGGTCGATACCCCGTTCCAAGCTAGGCAATTACAATTTTATACATTATAAAAATTGACAAGTTAATAGAAAGAACAGATAAATAAAAATATAAACTTACTCGTATACACATATTTATTTATTAAATATACGGCCTAAGCCAATTACAACAGTTACATAAAGAAACATAAATGCAAGAAACTGAACAAAAAGAACATAAAACTATTTAGCAAAGACAAACAAGAGCAAAACAATAATTGTATACAATACATTTAAAAAAACGAAAGACCTAAAACTTTGAGCTAAACCATGCCAATCCAACTTCATCCCACACTGTTTAGTCGCGAAGAGATCTATGAAAAGCCGGAAGATCTATCCCAAAAAATTCCAAGTCGTGCATAAAAACCAACGTTGCTCTTAGATGATTTTAAAAATAACAGATTTTTACTTCTGGTGACACGGTTGGGAACATGAAAAGAAATTGATTGCAACAGAGATGGGACATCACTTATATCATTTTAATTGAATAATACTCAAAATCCCTTCGTCCGAAAGTGGTATAAGTTTGTATTTGTTTAAGTTGTCTTTGTGTTGAGGATCTAGTGTTTATATTATTTAAGTATTTATGTGTATTTTATATCGGCGTATCTACCCGCCTTCTTTCTATCAGAACATCGAAGGTATTCCGTCTTCGTTAGTCGCTTCCCAGCAGAGTAAGTCACGGAGAATGGCCTCGTGACAAGAAACGAGGAAAAATGCGAGAATTGCGTGAATCTGTGGAAAGTAAGGAAGGAAATCACGTGATGTGTCAGATAACCATCAGCTATTGGTTTCACTCTGCTCGCTTTAATAACCCAATTAAGTGCTGTGGATGAGAGCGACATTGTAATTAATCGGAGCCTCTTTACGCTGAGCAATATTGTGATGTCAAAAAATATGCTGGAATTTCATTGTAAGATCAATTTTTATGAAGAAGATTTTAAATAACTATTATTATACCTTAACATATTACAACAGAGATGAAGAACATTTAAGAGAAGGTCATATAGAAGTCTAGGCATCTACGGGGCTTATGACCTATGTAGGTGTAATAGGTGTAAAGCAGCCAACTTGTCAATATATAATTATTTTTGCATTTCGTGTTTCGTATTTGTATCCACACAGTGTATCTATGAATATATGTCATAAACTCGTATATTTGGCATTTGTGCGAATGTTGGGCCACCGGGAGCTGACAGTAGCTTGTTACTTGACCTAATGTCTGCACAGTAGTTAAATGTGTGAGCTGTATTAATAATATAATGTTGTTTTCTTTTTCTTTCTTTTTATTTTTTTTTCCTCTCTTTACTATTATATATGTATATATATCTGTGTGGATTTAAATGTGAATATGTAAATTATTTTTTTATTTTTTGACACTATAAGTATAATATATTAAATCATGTAAATGAATGCCTCGACACGGGTTGTGCCCAGTGAGGTATTCATATTTTTAAAAAAAGTTTTATCTAAAACGTGAAATAATAAATAAATAATTCAATTAGATGAATCTCACCTGCATAAATTAAGATTTCAGCTCTTTAACTTCACAAACATCAACAGATAAAAAAATTGAAGGAATATAGATGTTCAAATATGGGCAGATAGAAAAAACATAAATAGAAAAACGTTCTTCAAACTGAATTTTTAGGTTGAATGGACCTCAATAAAACTTTACTTTGAACATAGATTAAATCGACGTATCTTACGAAAAGGACTTCTATTGCGTCCTTTTTCGTTAGATACGACGAAATAGTCGGAACGAGGCACAGTTTATATTAATCATTAATTCCCTGAACATTAGATTTAATAGAGTTTTGAACTTTTTCTGTTTGAATAACGTCATTTATAGCTTGAAAACGATTGAATATTTTTCTTGTTTTTTAAACTCCATATAAAGAAAAACAATCGTACAAATTTGAACTTTCGGGGAATCACAATATGAGAAGTTGTTTTTTTTCCAATAAGATTTATTTACAAAAATAAACAAAAAATCCGCATTTTAATAAAACCACACAAATATTTGAAGAAAAAATAACTTCCGTGCCATCATAATTTTAGTATTGAGGTTTTTAAAGGAGTAGTAATTTTACACAACCAAAAAGATGACGCTCTTCGCAAAACTGATCCGTATAAATATATTTTTTAACTAATTACTTTAAAATGGCCAAACTACTAAAAAATGACCAAATTTGTACCAACAGTGATTAGTTACATCAAATGCATTCTCATTTGAAAGATATGTGAGTTATTTTTTACCTAGACAAATTTTTACCGTCAAGGAGCATAGAGTTAACGTGACAAAATACACTTTACTCTCAAACAACCTATTTGAATGTGGAGATATGAGAATGCTTACATAAATGGAAAGATCTTTATCTGATTCTTTAAGAACTTACGTATGGGTTGCGATATCTAGCCGTTAATTAAAAAACACTCACCCTTTACTTAATATTAGTAAAAACCATTATTTTGAAAATTTAAACTCTGAGGGATTTGAATTTTGGGACGTGAAGCATTGATTCACACCCCAGTAATAAAATTTTATCTAATGTTCAATTCCCATATCTTTGTAAATACTTCTAAATTAATTAATTTTGATTATCTACTGGCATTTAAAAAAATCTTTCAATGAAAAGTACCAAAGCAAATGTACCACTGATTTAAAATACACATCATCTTATGGAAATTCTGAGTTTTGCGTAATTTTTGCAGCTTATCAAAAGCCTCCAACACTGCCACGTGACCGTAATCCTACTTTAATAGTATTGGTAGAAAGCAATACAGGTAAGTGAAATGAGAAAGGAATCAAAATGATTGTAAATTATTTTACAGATATAATGCAAAATAAAATTGAGTCATCCGTTTTTTTTCTGCGCGTGTCAATTTAGCAATTTTCGGGATTAAAGGGACTTTACCGATTTGGTAAAATGAGTTTAAAATTTAATGTTAACACTAAATATAAAATTTACCGAATATGTAACGCATGTAACAGTTTAACCAATTAGTCTTACTGTACATATAAGACCATCTGAAGATCCTCTATAATATCTTTAAATCTGTCTTCATTGGAGAAACGTAGAACTGAGATGGACCTCATTTGTATTTTCAAAATACCTTATGTTATATGTTATGTCCCATCACTGTTGCAATCAATTACTTTTCATGTTCCCAACCGTGACACCAGAAGTAAAAATCTGCTATTTATCAAGTCTTCTAAGAGTAACTTTTATTTTTATGCCCCAATGTCCAGAATGTGTATATTAGTTAATTCTTCACAAAACTTGAAATTCTTCGGGATTGATCTTATGGCTTTTCGTAAATCTCTTTGCAACTAAAACAGAGTGGGATGAAAAAGGATTGGCATAGTTTAGCTCGAAGTCTTTTATGTTTATCATGTTTATGAATATACTGTGAACCATTATTTTGTTGCTTTTGTTTGTGTTTGCTACATAGTTTTACGTTGTTTTTGTTCAGTTTCTTGTACTTTTGTTTCTTCATATAACTGTTGGCTAAGGCCGTATTTATAATAAATAAATCTTAAAGTACATAATATCGTTTATACAATAAATAACTTTCACTAAAATGTATTTTAAACTTTTGGTATTTTACCATTTTTTTAAGCTCAAATAGCTACAACATTTACAATTAAAAAAAATAGTACTAACTAATATTACTACATATTTTGTATTATTCACGCTACACGAGAGAAATCAAACAGTTTCGGGTCAAAACGCAGTTTTAAAAAATGATGGTTTTATTTAATTACACTCGATTCTTACACAAAATTAAAAACCGATTCATAAATTGAAAAGAATTATTTAAAGAAACATTTTGAAATCAAGGTAAATGTGTCAATCTTGCACCGATTAACACAAAACCTAATTTCTTAAATTTTCTTGGTGGTATCGAGTAATTCTAATTAAGGCTTCTGATTTCTGTACCTAATTAAAAGCAAACGATTAATTAAAATATTCCTATCGTTTCCCACGCTTCGGTTTGCGCAGATTTTGTTCATATAGAAGAATATTGAAATCAGACGAATTGATTTCTAAAATTTTTCACTTGATGTTTTTGATCCCCTCGTTAGCATTTAATAGGCTTTTTTTATTTTGAAATTAACCATAATTAATCAAAAAATAAAATAAGAAATCAAAAATCATAAATAATAATCAGTTTCACGTATTATTAAACACATTAGGGCCTCCATAAAAGTGGAATCGTGTTCGTCTTTTTCTATTTTTTATATTTCGTATTTAACATTTTTATTTTCAAACATATTTTAATCGTTTCTTTTATTAATCTGAAAGAAAAAATAACTTTACAAAATACGTTTCTTTTATAGTGATTTTAAGTTTGCTAGAAGAGGGAGTCGGCCTCGTGATGTATGGTCAGTGCGTTTGACTACCAAGCAATAGGTCTCAGGTTCGATTCCCGACATGATTGATATAAAAATTTTATTTGAAAGGGTGTTTTCACACTATAATATTTTATAGTACCTGAACTGTTACCTGAAGCGTAAAACTGTAACAAAAAAAATTAAGATGCCCTGCGATTGTTGTACCAATGCAGTGTCCTATGCACCACTGGGTGCGGAAAGGGAGTGATGATGAGGAGAGTGTTAATTGTTTTTATTTTGGTTTTGATTTAAGACAGTTACCTCAATAGAGACATAATAATTATTAAGGTATATTTATGTCAAGGTATTGACATTTATAGGGGGTTTTCTGTAATCATATTAAAATTATATGAAATTCTTTATTCAGTTATAACTGAACATCGGTGTTTCTTTTATATTTCTATGTGTCATTATTTGTAAAATAAAAAATAGCTAAAACCTTTATTAACGGAGAAGAGATTTAATTGATCAATTATTTATCTTACTTAGAATAGCTATAAAATTCATTTAAATTTGTATTCCGTTTCTTGGACCAGTTGATTTGAGGCAAAATAGTAGACTCAAATCAGTGTTTGATTTTAATATTGAAAGTCTGATTTCATTTCATCAAAAAAATAGTACCAACCTAGCTTTTAAAAAAAATCTAAATTATTTATTTGTAAGAATCGTAAAAAAAACTTGAAAAACAGTATAAAAATTTAAGATACGGTGATTCTGTACTAATTTACGCGTACTATTTGTCGAAAATTACTAATATCTTTTGAAGCCTAATCATTTTAAATAGACTGATTTTTAGGCTTTCATAAACACACAGCACAAACAAAATGCTAAATATATTATCATCTAATTGAAGCATGATTAAAATTCAATTCGCGTATTCATTTTTTAGAAGCAAAAAATCACCTAAGACAAAGATTCAATTTCTTTGATCACCTGTCATTATAATTGCGCTTTCAATATTAAAATTAGTATGAGAACGAAAGTTATTGTAGGATAACATCTGACGAACATGTTCAAGTATGTCTTACAATAAATATTCACTAATTGCAAGACTAAAGACTTGTCAATCATAAGCAAACAAGTTTCGCAATGAAAGTTATATACTTGTACTTGTTCAATCTATACGTCCACAGATAACTTTTATAGATTGATTTGGTAGAAATGTTTCGTTAGACTTTATATCACTTTTCATTTGACGTTTAATATTATTCAAGTAATGCTTTAATAAAACATAAAACCCTTATTGTGAAATAGAACCAAATCCTAGACAAATGACGGTGACTCGATGACTACTCTCTGGTAAAAATTGTATAAGGACAGTCGAGACTAATAAACCAGGGACTTAAATTATACAATAAACTACCAGACAAAACTAAACTAAAGATCGAACAACCTTTACAAAAGATATTTAAAATGTTGTCATTAACAACAGAATATGAATTTACAAAATATTTAGTTAAATGAATGTCCGTCGGGGTTTATAAATAAATCGAGTGGAGATAAGTTCGTCTCGTAATTAGGATCTGCAACATTCGGTACTCCATTGTGAACTGCTAAGTTTACCTCCTACAGCAATATTTATTTGATAACATAGAATTATAAGAGTTTCTTTTTCTTCTTCTTCTTCACGTGTCATTCCGGTTCACCTTGACGTTGACGATCACTTGGGAGAAAGCTTCCCTATCGTGAGCAGTGCGAAACAGCTCCTCCACAGTTCTAATCCTGGTCCATGCTCGGATGTTTCGAAGCCAGGAAAGCTGTTTTCTTCCGACCCCTCTACGCCCCTCGATCTTTCCCTTCATGACAAGCTGAAGTATGGCATATGTATCACCTTTCAACACATGAAAATATTAAATCTTACGGAGCTTAACAGTGGTGAATAGTTCTCTATTAGTATTGGCTCTACATAATACTTCATTGTTGGTTATCATAACGGTCCAAGATATTCTTAACATTCTACGGTGGATCCACATTTCAAATGCTTCAAGGCGGTTTATAATATTAACTTTTAGAGTCCACGCCTCTACACCGTACAGTAAGACAGACCATATAAAACAGTTGACCATTCGTTGTCTCAGCTTAAGGTTTATATTATCGTCACTAAGAAGATTTTTCATTTTGTTAAATCCTGTTCGGGCTACCTCTATTCTGCATTTTATCTCGATGTCGGGGTCTAGATTTTCTGTGATGATAATGCCTAAGTACCTAAACTGTTTAACTCTCTCAATATTGATACATTTAAGTTGGAGATTTACATTTAGATGACTCTCTCGGCTAAAAACCATAAGTTTAGTTTTGTTTCTATTAATATTTAAACCAAAACGTTCACCGACGGAGTTAATCTTATGAAGCAGTTCTTGAAGGTTAAAAGAGTTAAAAAAAATAAATTATTATTGATTATTTTTCTGGAACATCACTTTACTCTAACAGTTTCACACTTTTGATGGATCTAACGATGAAGAAAAAACAACAAAAAAACACACAACCCGTTGATTTTTAAAAATCTAATAATATGCTTGTCAAATGTAGTGATACCAATTAACCATGCGATCATTAAGACCCCTGTTGCGAACCTACTTCCAATATAATATCTTAATGAATTTCTTTTTTGTTAAAAGAATAACAATAATGATTTTTTGTACAAGTTAACACAATGGTTTGGAATGTTTATGATGAGTATAAAAACTGTTGTTCGTTCAAGTATATAATTTGCTACCTGTTTTTATTCCTTTATGTTTATGCAGAAGTATGTTTTTTCAGTTCTTTAATAAATTGATATTTAAAACTATTTTTTGCAGAAAATAATAGCCCAGCACCAGTATTTTAACTGCATTGCTAATTACGTATATTGAACCGGGTTGTCACTTGGTAGTGTTGTGAACTAACGGATCAACGGTCAGAGGTTCAAATCTAAATCTACCACAATTCGATTCCAATAGGGAAACATCAAGTATTTTTTTAAAACATTTTTTAAGTAATTAAGGTATATGAAATACTGTCCACTAAAAAAGATTTTTTTTGATAATTATTAGTAGCATCAAAAATACTTTTAAATTTGTAATTTTGAATTCCCGCAAAAACGGCGATTCCATTGGCCCCTAATACGTCACGATTCACGTTTATTTTTTCCAGCCATTGAAATTTGTTTAGAACAATTTCATGAATCTTGACGTCACAACAAGCAAGGCCAAACACATCGCATTTTTCTAGCAACGTAATTTTATTATATTTTGTATGAAAACATTTCCCCATAATATCCATATTGATTTTGAAAATAAAATCAATTATTCTAAATCCATTTCATATATTTTTATCAGTATTCGCAGTATGTGACATTTCTCAATTGTTATTTTTTATTTAATAAAATGGGTTTAGTATGTATTTGGAATTGGTTTTTAATTCCCATACTTATAAAAAACACCCTTTGAAACCTTATATATATTCTAAATATACGTAGTAATAACTTCTAAATTATTTGAAAAAAAGAGAGAATTTTCAATTCAGTATTTCTTTATTTCAAATATTTTATCAAATGTGATTTAAAACTGTAATATTTCATTGATCGTGGACTGGAACCATAAACGATCACCTTACCATCTATTTAACTCAAACGATCCAGATACCATGCCATTGGAGTTTTTCTACTAACATATTTTTTTTGAATTTCTTTTTCATGTTTGTGTATTAAAACATTTATCTACAATATCCATATTGATTTTGAAAATACAATTAATTATTCTAAATCCATTTCATATATTTTTATTGGTAATCGTAGTATGTGATATTTCCCTACTATGGCATAAATTATTAACGGCTTTTGAGAAATTTGGGAAAAGGAAAATTGAAACATTTGGGGAAAATTAAAAGCTCAAATATTTCATATAAAAAAAGAAAGAAATGAGGGTATGAGAAGTAAACTTGGAAAGCTCCATTGCAGGAGTTAATGCGATATTTGAGACAAACTTTGAAGCCTCACTAACTCAGTGGAGAATGCTAGGTTTGCGGTGTCAAGTAGTATAATAGAAATCTGTTTTCGCAAGATTAAGAGATGCTTTAGAATTACGCTATTATTTAAGTAGGTACGTTTGAGGTATAGTTTATTTTGGCATCAATAACTAATTTTCCGTTTTGGTGGAGATTTCTAAGTTTGCTTATAATACCCTCAAATATGTTGGGATAATTTAATGTTTAAAATAAAACTTAAAAATTTGCCTTCAGGCGTGGATATTTTTCTTTATTTTTTATCGTGAGGAAACCATTAATAAAGCAATCCAATGTGCATTGTGTCGTCACGTGACAACTGCTTATAGAAGTCGTCAGATAATGATACCTAAACTAACATACTATCCGTGGTTGAACCAGTCAGACTTTATACAAAGAATGCTTGGCTACAGTAGTTTGGAGAAAGGAAGAAATGCGTATTTGCTTATGTAGTTTTTTCGATTGATCTGTGGTATTACGTTCAACTTAGGTGTAATTAGAAGTATTTTTCTTTAAGTCCCTAATAACTACTTTAGACATGGGCAGCTTAAGCTGTTTTATCCTCCTGCTTGCGGAACCAGCTTGCCAATGGCAATGCCTGTAGGAAGAGCAATGTCTTTACTCAACCGTAACTCATCGGATATCGACATATATATATCGACATATATTTATGTTACTGAAAGAAAGTTCTGAGAGAATAGTTTTCTTTTGTTTTAATTACCAATTACATTATTTTTATTTTACCAGATTTAAATTGTATCGTTGCTTTTTTCTCGTGTTGTGTAATGTACGTATTAAATAAGTTAACTGGATAAATTGAAAATTGAACGGGGAATTTCAGCGTTTTATTTTATTTTTATAGACTATTAAACTAAGCCAAAAAATTATTTTTGTTTTATTATCGCGCTTTGATTTTTAAAGTTTTGTATTTGTGAAAAAACTCCGCGTGTGACGTCAGAGGTTCTTCTTTGTCAGTTCTCTCGATTGGTTTGTTTACAGTAAGCAAATCGGATATCTTTCACAGATCTCTTAACAATGGTTGGTTCATATGAACCAGTGACGTCGTTCAAAGTAGTGTATTTTTATTAAAATATTTGTTATATTTTCATGTAGGGCTGAAGTTTGTCATTGAATAGACATTTCTTTTACATCATAATTTTCAGCCAATCTGCCAAACAAAATGGATTTTTTACCCTTGAAAATAGACGCACTGTATCTGAATTATGCTATTTACACAAATTATTAAATAATAAAGTAGACTCTTTTAACCTACTCTCCAAAATTAATCTTAATGTCCCCTTTTGCGTGACAAGAAATAAGTATTTATTCCATCAGCCAGTCTGTAGCACTAACTATGCACAACACTCTTTCCTCTATCGTTCTTGCTTTAACTATAATGTTTTTTTTCATCTATTGATATATTTTATATATCCCTTAATTTATTGAAAAAAAAAATTAAGACTCATTAATTCTGGCTGCGATACGATTTCACTTACTATTTAATGATGCACACTCCTGAACACTTAATCCCACGCTAATACACATAAACATGGCGGCCTTCGTGGTGTAGTGGTCAAGACGCTTGACTCACGCACGGAAGGTTCCGGGTTCGATTCCCGGTGAGAACACAAAAATTAAAAATGTGATTTTTCTCAAGCCTGGGTGCTCTGTGATGTAATTCACCACTGTAATTAGGCCTCCTGGCCTGTTGTGGTGCAAAAAAAAATGTAAAATGTAAAACACACATCTACACTTACTCTCATACAAATACACATAAACACATCCTTTTGTTGTAACACAATTTAATAATATGCATGATTTTTATTTAGAACCTTTGCTGGTCTGTCTTTAAACTGTATTTTTTTTTTTAAATGTTATTATATCATTGTCGACTGTTTTTTTCGTTAAAATAAATAAATAAATAAATATGAGCATAAGCGATCACTTTACTTCTTTAACAAGCTGAAGGTGATTTAGCTTGCTCACCTATAATATGAAATCATTTTGAGGAGCAAACTGCGTTTACCTATTCCATGAGGCATTAGATTTTCAACAACCGGACACGGATGTCCATTGCTGACACGTAAACGACCGTAAACGTGACTGCAAAAAAATCCATGTAAACAATAATAAATACTTGTAAATAAATCAATTGTCCAAACCACGAAATGCGTAATCCAAAATGCAAAGGTATAGGCCAATAGTTAATTCTAAAAACAGTTTTAGCAAGCCAAATGCTAGGTACCAAAAGTAGGCAAAGCCTCATGTAAAGCTACTCTTCTTCATTATGAAGAAAGTTATTCAATAAATTTAACTTTGGCACTTTATTAAGCACCGTAAAAAGATGCTCAATAACATTTTTTTATTTAAATAAAACTTCCAAGTATCGGTCTTTATTCGGGCCATCGAGTTTTATTGCTTGAAAGTATTATTATTTCTCATAGCATGAAAAAACTCATTTATTAGTCAGTTCAGCTCCAATAACCGAAAAGTTTTTACGAAATACTTAACATAGAGATTATTGACAAAATCAATAATGTAATATTAGAATGTGGCATATTTATACTACCTTTAAACATTAGTTCATCTATTCATGTTTCTACGGATGAATCTAATTAGTTGACTGTATACTTGAATAAAAAAATGATAACGTTATTTAATTTCTTGTAGTTTTTGCTTCCACATCCAGGAATTTTTTTTTAATCATAAAAAAATAATGAGATACACAAACAATACAAAAAAAAAAAATTTAAAACACGTTCACCCTCCTCTACCTCCATTTAATAGTTCTATTTTTTAAAGATATCTCAACAGAGATGAAGTTATTATTGGGAATGCGTAAATCTAGAAATTTATAGGGCTTATGACCAGCTCCGGATTTAACGGAATTTAGCACCCCACCACTACTGAAAAAGGACGGGAATAGACACGTTTGTAAATTAATACGAGCATGTTATTCTCCTTTCCCTTGTAAGTAAGTGTCTGGTTCTATGTCTCAACTAAACCTATGGTAGGCCTGGCTCTGATTATGACCTGTCATTGCTGATTCAAGTAATCACTTTAATCTCAGTGTAACAAAATGTTTGTGATTTCCACATCTATGTAATTGTCAGATGCTGTGTATATCTAGTCAAAGCAAGCAATGATAAGTCATAGGCCCTGTAAATGCCGATATTTCAATATTTTCTAATAACTTTTTCATTTCGGTTTAGATATCGATCAAAATGTTATTTCTTTCGTCTCTATTTTTAAAAAGGAATAACCCGCTAAGCCTCTGTTTGAGATGCTCGTCAGCAGGTAGGAAAGAAAGGGTATGGAAGGAATGTATGATTAATACACCACAACACCCAGATCAATTGAGAAAAATCTTTATTGGATTTTTTTCTTGTAACGGGCGGGAATCGAACCCGAAAACGCCAGTTTCGTAATTGGTATTTTAACCAACTGCGTCACAGCGGCGCCTGTTGATATGTTTTTTTTAATAAAAAAATAACTAGGTCAAAGTTGTCTACAAACATTTGGGCAAACTCAAAATATCGTTTTTTTCTTGTTAATTTACTCCTCATTCCCGAAAGATATTCGTTTTTATATGTTTGATGAATATAACAAAAAATCAGATTTAAATGCATTTGTATAGAACTAGGAATAGTCCAGAAACCTCATACGCGCATCAAACGGAAGGCGACTAAACTACTCTTAAGTGAGTAGTTTTACGTTTTGACCCATTAGTTTCTTTGTAAACGTCGCTCAGTATGCAACTCCCGGTTTGAATTCAACTATGCCGTGGTGAGTCATTTAAAAGTGTTAAAATACTGCTGGGATCTTAAAAAAACAGGATGGGATTACATAACATGTGTATGTAGCAAATGCATGTGTAAGTAGCAAATGCATGTGTAAGTGGCAAACGCATGTGTAAGTAGCAAATGCATTACTTAAAAATTGAATTATTTTTCCATCTGTCAAAATTGGACCTCGGATTAAACAACGCCGTGGTAGACATTTAACTGACATTATCTTTAAAACATCTTATATAATTTAACATGTCAGTTTTATGTCAAATGAAATTTGTTTTATATTTTAAGTTCAAAGTTCATTGATTCAATTACTCATATTAAATGACCCTTTAATTATCTACTCTGTTGTGTCAATCGATGCTTCCGCGTGGACAATAATATTTAAGAGAAATTGACAAAATGTTTTTTATTTACCTTGCATTTGTGTTGTGATTATATTTGTTCCTATCTGGCAACATTACGCGGTGACTTCGCGAATGCGCGTGGTGAAAATGGGGCAAAGTGGGGAGATTTTTGATACTGTCCGATGTATTCAAATATGATTCTACACTTCTTCTGGACTATTCTTAATTATATGTACATTTGATTTTAAAGTAAATAGAGCGTCATTAATACCTAGAGTTGACATATTTTTTCTTGTTCAAACCACTTTTCTGCGGATTAAAATGCGAGGTTCAAAAGAATATTAGATAATTATATTGTTTTCTGGGGTTGCGCATCTTCTCTTAAATTTCTTATGTTTTACAGCGTTTATTGGCATTATTCGTGTTATTTAATAAACCTTAGCAGCACGCCTTTCTAAACTATTCCACTTATTTTAAGTAAACTATGAAAGAGCGGTCCTTAGCCTTTCATATTTTACACGGTATTATATCCGTTCTCGGGACCTTATTTCCACCGAGTTTAATGTGATTCATCTCCATTCCTTCCCCACTGCTCCACAAAACGAACAATTAGCAATCAGGTTAGCGAATGAGGGATTAATTAAGAGTAATTCCATAGAAAAACACCTGGTTTTTTACTCTGCGCAACTAGTGATAATTCCTCCACACCGCACCGCCTCATTTCTGAATGAAATTTATAGTAATTACATGGCCGACATTGCAAATTATTTAAAAGTAATAAAAATTCACCCATTTTCTTACACACGTCTCATTGTCGTGGTAGAAAGTTTGTAACACCTTGCTATCTGCAAATCTTTTAAGTCAGATTTTATTTAAAATCTAAATACTAAAACTGTGACATTCTCGCATAAACTATAATCAATTAACTCACGGAGTCAAAATATCATCGGCTTAATGCCTGGTGTTAATAAGGCAGGTTTTTTTCATTCCGTCCAGATAAGTGTGGGAATAACAGTTATATCAGCTTTTGAAATTGAATCACTTTTTGCAATACATTAAATATCGCCGACTGAAATTTGAAATAGACAATGTGTAAACTGCTCTGGCGGGAAATAAGATTAAAAAAAAAGAAGAAGGAAGGCTAAAAAAGTTATAACAATAATAGCAGGAACAAATAAACATGAATCGTGACGTATTAGAGGCGCGGCCAATCCAATGACCGCTTATGCGGGAATTTAAAATTACAAATTTAAAAATATTTTTTATGCTGCTAATAAGTTTAAAAAATATTTTTTTTACGGGACAGTATTTTATAGACCCTTTTTACTTTTAAAATGCTTTTAAAAAGTAACATTTCCTTATTGTGACGTCAAAATTCGTGACGATGTTCTATTTAAATTTAAATGGTCACAAATGAAGTTCAAAATTCAACCAAATCGTGACGTACTAGGGGCGCGGCCAACGCAATGAACCGTTTTCGCGGGAATTCAAAATTATAAATTTAAAAAAAAAAATACTTTACAGTATTTCATAGACTTTATAATTTAAAGTTTTTAAAAAAAGTGAAACATGTGTTTTTACTTTAAAAAACTTTTTTTTTCCTTTACGCCAACCGTTTTGAATCTCCGTGGCTTAAAACATGAGAAAATAAATTATGTCAAGGACATTTACAACACATGAAGTTTTAAAATTTTCTTACGTTAACGTAAAAGCATAATAAAATAAGTAAATATAATTAATTTAACTTAAAAATTAATGTTTTATAAAATTGTGTGGGTTGTATGTACGAGTATATTCAACTAATTTGGAGGGGGAGATTTGGCAAAATTTACGCACTCGCCTTCCACTCCCGGCTCTTTATAGACCTTGGCTTGGAGGGCGAGAACTATTCACGGGGACCCGTCACAATAGATATTCACAGGTCGCAGTGACGTCAGAAGCTTGCATAGCACTGAAAAATAACAATGATCAACGAATAAAAACATATATAAATAATCATCTGCAGGCGATTACTAGTAATTAATTTAACTCGGATAGAGTCTTAGCTACATAAATAAAGTAATTTGCTTCAATACTTAACCTCAATATCAAATACATAGATGGCGCTCCAAACGCGCTAGCGAAAGCTTTCCTTGTTTCATGACATATATACAAAAACCAAAAATGTCACCGATATGGATATTCGCTAATAAGCGGAATGGGGAATGTTGTAGAACCTACATAAAAGTGGCCACTTGAACCCAACCTATGACAAGTCATAAGCCCTGTAAACGCTCGAATATCCATAATCTTGAAACAAAAATTCTACCCATCTCTGTAGTTATATAAATAAAAATATATAAATAATGTTTTTTGAACTCCTATTAATAAACAACTAAAACAGTGTAAGTCACTCTTCAAGCACATGAGTTAGTCTTTTTTTTTTGAGAGTTACAGTGATAACATTTACTAGATGTGTAAAAGTAGATATGTTTTAAATTTTACAAAAACATGTACTTTTTATGAAATTTATGAATAAAAAAAAAATAATAAAAAAAAATTTATATTGATGGCATTCCTTCAAAAGATTGTTCGTAGGAACCTATTTTTATTATATATCCTGAACGTACAAGGAAAACTGACCAGGTCAGAATTCTCGTTTGTTGACAAATCAATATTTTTACACACATTTTTACAAAGTAACAAAAAAATCGTTTTGGTCAATTTTCTTCGTATGCTCACGATATGATAACGCTGTTGTTTTTTGTTGAATAAGTACAAGTTTTAAGGAAAACAACGTATCTCATATTTATTATAGTCCAAAACAAAAACAAACAAACAAACAAACAAACAAACAAACAAACCATCACGCCGTTTCTCCGTAGGGGTAGGCAGAGAGGATAGAACGCCATATCACACTTTCTTTGCGAACAGACCTCGCTCGCTCCCTTAATATTCATACATGTTTTCATGCACGCTCGCCAATTATTATTTATTATAGTCCGCTCCCTAGTTTTAGAGTAAATATGCTGTACGCAAACAGCCTCAAGCGGCTCTCAAATGAATCATGAAACCCTTCTCAAACCCATCTCAATGAAACCTTTATCCCCCCCTAATGTTGCATAGGGTACTGAGTTCGTGAAGAAAATACAGCATATCTCAATCATCTGTCACATGAACGTATGGTTCAGCCACGCTTCAGATGCCAGACCAGGAACAGTGAAATATTGCAGTCTCTAACTACCTTATAAATATAGGCAGAATGGTAAATGTTACATAGTTTGTAAAGTGACCACTTAAACAACCCAATGACACATTTTTTTTATTACACTAATCGGAAGAGAAAAAAGTTTAAATGGAACTTAAAACTCGTTTTTAGGTTTTTGTCCCTTACAGCATTTAATATTTCTATCGTCCATATACTTAGTAGATTATTTTGTTTGATAGACTTCCATAATTCACTAATTAATAATTTCAATGAATATTCTAAATAAATACCTCATAACTTATTTTTTATTACTGAGTCAAAACAACTTTATTGATTTCATGTGAATTTGCTGATAATGATGTCATTGAACTATAATTAAAAATGAAGTTTGAAAGTTTCAGTGAATTCTCATAGGCATATGCAACAAAAGGAGCTTTTAGAAAAAAACGTTTTTCAGCTATTTTTTTTCCTGTTCAAGGTGCAGACTTTGAGATGAGCTACTTTTTAATGTAAGACATGCACTTTTTCTGGCCACAATGCCTGAAACATTATTTATTTATTTATTTATTTAACTTTTTGTACATAATGATTATTTGTACATTGGCGGGCTTATTGCCAAATGGCAATTTCTTCCAACCAACCAATAAAATAAAAGTTTAATTTTTATAATTCAAATTACAGTACATATTCAATAGAAAAAAAAGATTAAAAATTTAAATATATATAAAAATAGAAATAAACGTATTTGTTTATAAATTACCTTAAATCGAAACTATTACTCAATGGGAAAAAGGAAAAAAGAGGAAAGAGGAAAGAGGAAAAAGGAAAGGAGGAGAGATTAAGGAAGAGAAAGGAGATGTTTCTTCAGACGTGATTTAAACAGAGATAATGTAGTAACATCTTTGATGGTGGATGGGAGATGATTCCACAGTCGAGCCGCATGGACACTATATGAGTTAGAGAAGAAAGAGGAATTGTGTATGGGTATTAAGAGAGTGCCTTGAGAATGAGAACGAAGAGGTAAACCATGAACTGATAAGCGTTGAAATTTTTCACACAGGTATATAGGAGCGTTAGGACTATGAAGTACATTGAACAGAAGTGAGAGGGAGTGATAGTCTCTCCGCTGTCTAATTTTGAGCCATTTCAGTTGCCTACGATAATCAGAAATGTGGTCATATTTCCTAAGACCAAAAATGTACCTTATGCATGTATTCTGAAGTCGTTATTAACATTACCATAAATTGTACGCAAAATTGCCCTGGGAAACATACAAGACATAACATTAACCAAAAATGTGCAAATAGAATACGAAACAACATTAACACTACCTCATTAAAATATCAAAGACAAACGTGGGACAGTCAAAAATACTATAGAATGAACTTAACACAACAATGACTAACACTGCTACTTGAAAAATTACACTGGAGACAAATTTAAAATCAACCTGAAAAAGCACATGATGACTACCCTAATCAGACGTGACATAAAATGACTAGACAAATTGATATTTAACAATAATAAATAAATATTAAAAAGTATCCTCAGAACCCTAACCTGATTATTCCTTCGCTGTCCTGGTTCTTCTTCCTGTCTCCTTCCAAACTCATTACCTGATACAACATTCCTCATATTTTATAGTGTATAACACCACATGCTTTTATTAAGTTTATATGTACAAACTTTATCTCCCTATTAAAAAAACATAATTTATTATTAATTGTTTAGATTTACTCATATGTATGCATCTTTTGAAATACCATTATATTTTTTAGTACAAATTTTTGACCAGACTGTTTTTTTTCTTCGCTGGAAGATGTTTATTTTAGCAATAAGCCCGCCAAAGTACTTATTCTTTGGACTTGATGATTTAAACAAATAAATTTAATAATAAGTTATGAAAAAAAGTACAACGCGGTGTCCTAAAATTGTCTTTGAATTAATTTTTTAAAAACCAAATGTAAATATTTTTCAATTTATGTGTAAAAATTATATACCTGTGTGAAATATATTATATATAGAAAGCAAACAATTAAAATCACAGGCGTAAATCGTTCCTGGTTGTATCACTATAAAATTTATATCTGTTCTCAATAAAATGTAGGTACGTAAAAATAAAAAAAATATTGTTTCTATATAGTTAGTGCATAAATGTAATTAATAATGTTGTATAAAAGTAGAATGGAGTTGTAAAAATTGAATTAGTTTTAGGTTTACTTAAATACAATAAGCGTTATTTAAAAATAAGTTTTTTTGTATTTATTTTTCAATTTGTTTATTTTACATTTACGGCCAATAACAACGAAGAAACATATGTACATAAAACTGAAAAAAAAGAATATTAAACTATGTAGCAAAGGCAAACAAGGACAAACGAAACAAATAACTGTAAACAATATGTTCATAAACACGATCAACATATCAGACTTCAAGCTAACCCATGCCAATCCATCTTCATCCCATACTGTAAATAATAATAAAAATATTAAAAAAAACAAAACGCACAGTTGACTGGGGGTGAAAGGAAGTGGGATGAGAAAATAGGGAAGGAAGAGAAGAAGAAGAAAAGTAAGTTCATATAAAAGAATGATTTTTTTTTTATACAAATGTACACACACAACATACATACATACATATACATACACACACATATCCATATATATATTCACATACATACACACATATACACACATGAACATGCATATATATATATGCATAGCTTGTATTAATAAGCAGATTTGCCCATTTGTCGAATTGGTGGCAACCTTGAATTATCGCAAGCTTGATTCAACTATCAATAAGAAACAGAAATGTGTTTCCAAAAACCTTCAAATAAGTAATTTAATTTTTTTAACTGTACATTCTGATTAAATCAAAGAATAGTAACTGAATATCAAATCTTGTTTTGGAACCACGTGTAAGCAGTGTTTTAAAAATTTAAAAAAACTTTGTTCCTGCGAAAACTCACATTCATTAATTATCATATTTAAAAAAAATAAAAAAATATTGGATTATTATATTTTTAAACCGCGTTTTGTCATCTTTTGCTCTTTATTTCTCGTCATGAAATCAAATGCAATTTTCCACTCCTACTTTCTTTCATTCATCCTTCACCACTCCTCATCGATTTCCTTCTTTTCCTTCTTTCCTTCCCACTGCCTCCTGGTTTTGTCCATATCGTCACTTTATTTTAGTATAATTAAGTGAATACATGCTCTTAGATGGCAGGCCCTACTATTTATATATGTAAACATTTACAATATTTGAGTTTGTCCAAATTTTCGTAGACAAAAGACTGGATATCACCCCCTCGGAAGTCATTAAGATTTTCAAATTACAACAGGGATGGAGAATACTTTCGATAAGGGAATATCGAGGTCTAGGCATTTACAGGGCTTATAACCTGTCATTGGCTGGTTTAAGTGGCTACTGAAGAAGTCCAAGTAGAAGTTTAAAAATTGAAAAATTGTTTTCAGGCGTTGCCTAGTATGTGAAATAATTCAGCCAGATGAATCTTTTCACAACAATAAAGGTTTCAGCTCTTTAACTTCACTTAAATCAACAAATGAAAGAATTGCAGAAATATGGATGTTAAAACATAGGCAAAATGGTGAATGTTACACAGTGTGTAAAGTGGCCATTTAAACCAGTCAATGACAGGTCATAAGCCCTGTAAATGCCTAGACCTCCATATTTCCTTATTTAAGGTATTCTCCATCTCTGTTGTAATTTGTTAATATAAACATTTAGTTTCTTTTAGTTTCATTTAGTTTCATTCTGTCCAATTCTTTACCATCTTATAAGTGTAGCTGCTCGTCAAACTATTATTGACAATTCAATTTCATAAATTAAAAAAAAAAAACTTTCTTGTTTTTACTTGTTTTTTATTTTTTACTATTATATCAAATTGCATTGTAGTATCGGCAAATATAAATTTCATAGATACATATTTTTATTTCTTATTTTTTCGTGATAATATATGCTTGCTTGTTTATTAATTTAATTTAAAAATGTCTTTCTTGCTTACCGTAACACTTTATTTATTGTTTGCTTTACAGAACTTATTTCATAAGCTTATATCTTTGCATTTTTTGTTTATATGCTTACTGTTTTTTCTTGCATACCTTTGTTATTATTGTTTTTTTTTTTTTTTGCTTTGTAATTTTTTTTATCAAATCCTTTTTAATTAATTTCACAAATTTTTTCTGTATATTCTATTTATTATTTAGTATGTTAGCATGTATTTCATTTTTATTTTTTGTAAATGAAATAAAATAAATAAATAACCATTTAACCTGTACATCTGTTTGTATTCTAAATAAATAAAATAAATGTTATAAATATAAGTTTTTAAACTATTTATTTCAACTCCGGAAGGCTTTCCATAGAACGACTTATATCCTATCGCCACACCTTTGCGTGATGTATTGAATTAGATTAAAATCGCTAATGAAGACCAACGGTAGTAATTAAGATCACCAAATCACGATTTCAATTAAAAAATACGTGGAACAAAGCGTAATTTTGAGTTGCACTATTCAAAGAAATATAAACTTGTATTTTTATCCGTTGAAATTTGCACTTTAATTTAAATGGGTACCTAAACAAAAAATTGCCCGAATAAACAAATGGAAGTTTTCCTAATATTTTTTTTTTGTAACATTAAAAAATAACAGCTGTATAAAACCCGATCACGGAACACAGTTCATATATGACCGGTGAAGTCAATAACACAAAACATAGCATTTTCGCAATATTATCGTCTGCCAAAATAATTAATAGTACCGATTTTCAAGAAGAGGCCAGGCCTATGAATTTTAAAAAAACGTCTTTTATTAATCCTTAATAATTGCGAACAATAGTTTTTTTTAAATCTGTATTCAAAATATTTGTCGTATTTCGTAAATTTTAATTTTTACTCTGTTTTTTACATACGTCTTTATATTCATTGCTATAGCCTATACAATGTATACATATTCAGTAAAATGTCCACCTGGGAAATCTAATAACAAATCTTGTACAATTTGTTACCGAAATTAATTTTCTTATTTACGATAGAATAACATTAAAAATTGTTGTAAAGTATCAAAATATATGACGCCGTATAATTGATTATTTAGTGTATTTAGAGTTTTTAAATTTGAATGTAAAAATTGTATTGTTAAACATTTTGGCTTATCACGAGTTGTACTCAAGGATTGAAGCCTTTAAGGAACATGACAATTTTTAAACTTTTTGGTTCTCACTGAAAACTGAATATTATATATTTTGTATACTGATTTAACTTTGAATTTAGCCGGAACGTATCGTTTTGCTGACTACGATAAAATGTTCGATGGTTCGCATCGACCATCCCTCTGGAAAATTTATAATACGTAGGAAATTCCTTCCAAGATCATTGATTCCCTTAGGAATTCTTTACGTATTTTTTTTTTTTTTTTTTAAATACTGAACACTATTGTGTGAATATGTTGTTTGTTGTGTTTTAAGGTTGTTGCACATCCGACAAATAACAATTGTAAGAAATTAGTGTCTTCTGGATAACCATCTCACTTTCTCTGCCATCACAAAGAGCCGCTTTAAACAGACGCGGGGCAACTTAAAGGCATTATTACTTTTGTCAACTTCCGTATAAAACACACGAGTGTGCCCATAGGTACATTATACATATCGCACATCCGATACAATATAGTCATAATTGATATTTTTATGTTTTTTTATTTATATATTTTTGTATTATTTAATTTAGTACTCACTGATATTTGGCATATTATTTATTGCTCTCATTTCTTACTACAGTACATAGTGAGTTTCTTGAAACAATATCTCAATTATCATTTTAATTCTGTTTTTATATTTTTTTCTATTGATTTTAATGATACTTTTATTTTGTATATTTGATTATGTATGAATCTAAATTTAAAGAGGTGCGAAGATTTTCACAGTCACTGTTATCGATATGTTTCTTTTTTGGGTGATACCGTGTGTGTTGGATTTGTTTCGACGTTTCGGCTACCATTGCAAGAGCCATCTTTAGGGTAAGCTGAGTGTTTTTACTATAACTTAAACACACACTTTTTGTCTACAAATGCCGATGTGATGAATTTATTAAAAATTTTATTTAAAAAATCATATTTTTAGGAAAATCTCTATTGTTATAAAGAAAACAATTAAAATATGTAACTGTTTGAGCGGCGTTCAAATAAGTGTTAATGCAAGTGTGTCATACAACCTTTAAGCGGGTAAATCGATAAGCTAGAATAATGTCAATTTTTGAGCATATGACATTTTTAAATAATGTATTTAGTATTTAGCTAAAAATCTGATTTTTTGAGTTGTGACGTTTGTTTGCCGGATGTGTGATATGTGTGAAATTTTAACAGTAGCTATTGCATACACCTTCACAATATGTTTTTATACACCAATTATCACATTTAGACTTACCGTTAACAATTATATATGTAATACCCAATATTTTTTTATTTTTTTTTAAATGTTTTTTGACAAGTACCGGTTTTTTACCCCCTAGGGAGTTACCAAGACTAACACACTAAAACATAAATGGAGAAAATATAGAATAATTAAAGAAATATTAACTTTTAAACATTTTTTTTTTTTTTGGGGGGGGGGGGGGTCAGTGCTATGTAAGCTCCTAGCGTCACTGTGACCTGTGAAGATCTATTATGACGTGTCCCCGTGAATAGTTCTCGCCCTCCAAACCGAGGTATATAAAGAGTCTGGCTACTGTGTGGAAAGCGAGAGTTTACATTTTGTTGAATCTCGCCCTCCAAGCCCAGATCCGTAAAGTATCGGGCTATTAGGTAGGGGGCGAGCTCTTTAACATCCTCAGGTTTAACCAGTGGTCCCCCGAGGATGAGGCTCCTTTTATAATGTGACGCATCACATTCGCATAGAATGTGTATAGGCATTTCCTCATCTGCACTGCAGAACCTACATCTAGAAGTTTCGGAAAGGTTCATTCTAGCAAGGCGTTTGTTCAATCTGCAGTGCCTTCTTTTTAAACGTAGTCAGAAAGGTATTTGTTATACAATGTATAATGTGGAAAAAAAAATTGTGCTGTAATGTCGCGTTACATTTAGCAAAAGACGGGATATTTTGAAAAACATGTTTTTTATATATTATAGTACTATTTAATGATCAATTTCCCATAATTTGTAAATATATAAATATAATTTAGGCCTGTTATAGCAAAAAACTTCGTTATTAATACGTAAAAGACATTATCATTTTGTTAAATCTTGTATTCTTAATCGAATTTTGTCATATCATAGTCACACAAGAGTTTTACGGGCCAACGACAGATCATAAGTCTTGTAAATGTCTAGACTTCCATTTTCCTTTCTCAAAAATGTTCTCCTTTTCTGTTTTAATATTTGGGTACTGAAAAAGATATTTTATTATGCGATTTACATTAAATATGAAAATCACAATTTCTATCGCACTCCTATCCACACAAGACATTGCAAAGGGCTCTACATTGGTTAACAAATTGCACCGTATCTCCATTATCTGTAACATGGAGGTGATGTGATCAGTCTCACCCTTCAGAGGCAAAGAAATGTTGCATTGAAGGGGATCTAAAAGCCCACCACTCGCTCGCAACTGTTATAGAGTCCTGGGCTTCAACTATGAACACTATCTTCATCAGTACATAACGAGACGGTATACTTAACGTTTGTACTATATGTATCTACCTCGGTATATTCTACCTACTTGTCATCTCGACATCGTATGACCGAAATCAATCAATGAATGACCCCAAAGATTTCGTCAGCGTTCCTTACTTCATTGACATTTAAAATAGTTCTTATAAATTCCATTTCAAACAAAAAATACTCACTTGACTTGACTAAAAAATAAAAATAATAAAGACTTTATTAACACAGAACAGTAAAACAGATTGATAAGCAATAAAATCGAATACAAAAAAAAAACAAAATAACAAACACAAAACGTTATGCTTTACGAGCTTAACCCGGCAATGCTTTGGTGTCGTTATATTTGAGTATATACTACAGATTAAAGGAACACAATCAATAGTTCGATATCAATAATTATGTTTGGTTAAAATTAGATATTCAACAATGTTTGAGTTTGTCCAAATGCTTGCAGACTGGCTGGATTTCCTCCCTAGGGAGTTATTCATATTTAAATTTATTTCAACAGAGATGGAAAACATTGTTGAGAAGAGAATATGGAAGTCTAGGCATTAACAGGGCTTATGACCTGTCATTCCCTGGTTTAAGTGGCCACTTTACACACTGTGTAACATTCACCATTCTGCCCATGTTTAAACATCCACATTTTATCAACTCTTCCATCTGTTGACTTTTGTGAAGTAAAGGAGCTGAAAGCTTTATTATGTGGGTGATATTCATCCGGCTGAACCAAATCACCTACTAGGCAACGCCTGAAAACAATTTTCCAATTTTTATACTTCTTCTTTTACCGGGATATAGAGATTTTGGTATTATTTATGTTTTCTCTGGATATTCATTGTTTACCTTTAAAACTGAAAAAGCACACATTATGATAAAACTGTAAATATTTTTAAATATCATTATAAAATACATAATTTACTGCCTTAGAACGGGGAAGCTATCCCTAGTTAGGCAGTTTAGATGAACCAACAGCAAAACTAAAAAATATGTATGTTTACTTTTACTACTGAATTAATTTGTTGTATAAATAATTACTTGTATATTGCTGTAATAAATGTGTAAAATAATAAAAAATTACAAATTTAAAAAATCAAAATCAAAAAAGGTAGTTAATTCAATAATTTTTGAGTTTTTCCAAATGCTTGCAGACTGGCTGGATTTTCTCCCGAGGGAGTTATTTACATTTAAATTTATTTCAACAGAGAGAGAAAACATTGTTGAGAAGGGAATGTTACACAGTGTCTAAAAGGGCCACTTAAACCAGCCAATGACAGGTCATAAGCCCTGTAAATGCCTAGACTTCCATATTCCCTTCTCAACAATGTTTTCCCTCTCTGTTGAAATAAATTTAAATTTAGTTATGTTCATATATGTACATTATTATTTTGTGTTTCGGATTACATAAATTGTGAGTATATCAAGGATGAAAAAAATAACTCCATGTTAAAGCTTTTATGCCAAACTAAAACAGACAACTTTTTTCATCAATCAAATCAAGCTTAACTAAGGTACGTGGGATTGACGTGAAAGTAGGCGAGAGTGCTGGCTGGCGATAGGGTCTCCTAGAGGCGTCTGGTGGTGTCCACATATTCCACTTAGAAGCAGATGTGGAAAAGAAGAAGAAGAATTTAATTCGTCATCCGCCCCAAAATCACAATACATAACAGGTATATGTTGGAGTAGATTAAAAAAAAAACTTTTTTTTTTGTTTCATCGAAATATTATAATTAGAGAATTTTTTACTATTTTATGCAATATTTATGTAATAATATCATTCAGCTGCTTAATGTATATAATTTTACGTAACTTTACAATCATACATTTGTTTTGTAGGAGTGATGACATGAAATCGGCATAATGATATAACTCGCGTAATCGAGATTCTGTAATACTATTTTGACATAACTCACGACATCTTCCGAACATCATTAACATAGCTATTGTTTAGTTATAACAATCATAGAAACAATAAAAACACTTTACAATAAACAATGAACTGTATGGTAACAATATGAAACAATAGTATTAAGATAAATACTTCCCGTAAGAAAGTTAAAGGCCGATTTTAAATGTGTCGAAACCGAACCTTTGGCATATTTTGAAAGATCGACCAATATTTTAATCGTACAATTTTTTCTTTATACTTAAAATAAGGGAGTTCAGGGCTTTAGAAAAAAAAATGGTTTTGTGTATAGACTATCAAACTCACCTAAAAAGTATTTTTAATTATTTTGTGTATCGCATTATCATCGGTATGATTTTTTCTAGTTTCGTCATTTTTAAATTACTCCGCCTGTAACGTCACGAGTTATCGTCTTTGAGTTGTGCAGACATTTAAAAGTATAAACCCGAAGCTGTCAAAATACACCGAACGTTGAAAAAAATAGCTACCCGGAAAACGGAAATTTATCACAACACAAACAACGCTATAATTGATTGGTTATTGTAACGTTCCGAAATATTTTTTTTTACACAATCATTTTTTTTTACTAAATTACCGGCTCAGGGTTGCCATTATGACGGAAAGCTAAGGTCCTCATACTTTCACCATGACAGTATAGTTAAAGATACATTTTCTTGAGCGATTACGAAGATACACTACCGAATTCCCACCTTCAAGTTTTGGATAGGTACATCGATAAGTAACAAAGGTAAGCGTAGGTCACGGTACACATATCTACGCACTAGACTGACAACCCTTCATTATAACGTCATAGTTGAAGATAAATTCTCCCGAGCGATTACGAAAATACACTACCGATTCCCCCACCATCAAGTTTTGATGTTAATACATCGGTTTATAGCGACGGGTCTAGCCCTCGATACGCATTAAAAGTGACAAAAAATATTTGTTCCACTGAGAAATTTTTCCTTTAATTACGATTTATTTTAATTTTTCATCGTTCTGAGGTTGGCAACTTTTTTCGTAAAAGCCTATTAAAAGTATGAGAGAGAAATAAGTCAATTTTAAAGTCTAATTGAATTCTGACATAACTTCCAATGTTGAAAACGAGCGCCTGGATGCAAAGATAATGTGGCTTGGTTATGCCCTATTAACATATTAGAGAATCTAGGCGTAAAATGTTGCCGCTATAAAAAAATCATTTTGTTATTACATTTTTTACATCTGTTTTATTATCTTCCTGAGTGAACATATCAAGACGTCAAAGGAGCCGGCTTTGTTATTGCTCGAAAGATAAATACATATGATCGTTAAGCATACCGTCTTGTTAATTGTCAAAAGGCGTAAAAAAATTATGTTCAAGTGAGCATTTTTTACTTGAATTGGAATTTATTGGAGTTTATAAACGCTTTGAAGTGGGCATTTTTTTTTATCACTGAAGCTTATTTAAAACATATATGAAAAGTAGTTTAGATTTGAGTGAAGTAAGGAACGCGGACTAAAAATGTAAGGTCATTTATTGGTTGGATTCGATCATGTGAAGTCAGTATGACAAATCGGTAGAACATACCGAGGAAGATACACATAGAACAGAAGTTAAGTGTACTGTCTCGATATGTACAGATGAAGATAGGTTTTATAGCCGTGGCACTGGGCATAAATTATTTATTCATTTATTTAAGGAAAAAACAACAGTTTTTATATATAATTCATCTATAAAATAAGGGTACATTGTAACTTAAATTGTTAAAACCGTTAATAATAATTTTCCACGGCTATGTAAATTATTAATCAAGTGTACACACGGTGTATGTTATTAAGAAAACTCTTATAATTTATCCATAAAACAAACAATATGTACTTCATCATACATTTAACCTGTCCTTTACTGTCCCAAAAACATCCGCCCGTTACCGTGCTGTGTATTCATTACACACGCAAAAAAGGGAGATTTTAAATCGGAAAAATGTTATATTCATCGGCAATTACTTCAAATATTTATATTTATTGTAAAGAGTATGTGAGACATCAATATATTAGGATTGCTCTTTTACCACGTACTCCGCAACATGCGACATATTGGTAAACTTTCTATTGTATTGGTGATTTATTTCCGAATTTTGATAAAATTCTTTTTCTGTACCATTAATTATTTACAAAAAAAAAAATCAACCGATACGTAAATGTATAACGGAGGAATACCGAAAAACTTAACCCAGAATTTATAATGTTTATAGAGATTTTCAAGATATTAGATGCAATGTGTACTAGCTGCATATTACCGGGAAGCAAAAACTCAAACGTTCTTAGCCCATTTCGCACGTTTTCTAATAAAGTGACACGATCAACAAGCGAAGAAGCAAAATTTTCTTTACTGCCGATATAAATTCTGTGGTTTCAGCTCTGGAAATGGGTTAGAAATATGAAATGTGTTACGAGAAGTTCGCTAACTGCCACGATGCGAATTTGCGGTCACAAATGAGTTTCTAATTCGGTAACTATTGGGCTTCGTAAAATAATCAATTTCCCGATAAAATGATGTCAATGGTTTCATAATAATTATGTCAATATTAAAATATTAAATTATAAAACCACATGTGGACCAAAAACCTGGGTATTCTGAGTAAGTTTTCACATATGATATTTCTAAATGAAATATTTGATTTGAGCATGTCCAAATGCTATTTGGTTTTTAATTCATTTTATTTAACTTTTTTGAATTTGTTAAACGTAATTAAATATGCTTGAAAATAATATTTAAGTGTCGGTAGAGTGAACCTTAAAGCTTAATCTGATAAAAAGTAAGGAAATCTTACGATTTCGCCATTTTAAAACGCTGTTCTTTCAAAATCGCGGTTTAAAAAAAAATAAGTACATAAATGGACATTAGATAAAAACATTTGATGGTTAGGGTATTTCTAATGAAAAATGTTTATTTTATTTTATTATTTTATACGGAAAAGTTGCTTTTTACTAAGCTAATAATATGAACATATTCGGTTTAATTCTTTTTTTTAAAACTTTCTTTTTAATCAAGATTTAGAAACAAAAAATTAACCTCTAAATCTTATAACACATTCCGTAGAAGTTTAAAACGATTAAAAATAAATGTTAAAATCAAGTTAAATAATTGAATATTTAAAAAGATTAATAAAACAAGAAAAGCATCAAGTTGCTGCTTCATATAATAATTTTACTAAAGGTTTAATTACCATTCACCATATTTTTAAAAATTCAAAATGTTTGTTCATAGGTAGTAAATGTATCCGATAAGTAGGAATAACTATTTCTGAATTCATGGAATGTGTTTAATACACTGTCCGTTAATTGTTTCAGGTACCCTGAAGTTGATGAGAGATAACAGTTCTGGGATATCCCATTTTGAATTTGCAATTTTAAATAAATTTGATGGGCCTTAAATTTTTCTTCGATCTTTGAGTTTTTAATAATAAATCGTAATTTAAAAGTTCATGAATAATTTCGAGTTTAAAATGTATGTTTCTTAAGATTTTTTTTGGACTCTTTCGAGATAATTTTGGTGACAATTAGTCCATAATGTAGAGTTAATATACTTATTATTAAAATAGCATTAATTTTGGACCGGCACATTCAGCCTCTTGCAATTGAGATTGAATTTAGGTATATTGGTACCCGTATAAAGATAAATAATTAGAGTAAAATTGGTTCTTATGAATTGAATAGAAAACGAAAATATGCTTTCTTTTTTTTTAATAAATTCGTTTTAAATCTCACTAACATCATGGTATTTTTTTCATAAATTTTATATTAAATGTGCCGTTTTGAAAACTGTAGAGGTTTGAGTTAAAGTTTAGAATGAATATCAATATTAAATACATTGTTTTTCTGATACGATGCTTTAAAGACGGGTAGGCAAATCGTATATCAATTTGAGACATTAAATAATATGGAACATCTATTTAGAATTGCAACATACATAACTTATGAGCGTTAATATTACCACAATGCGTCAATACCTCATACACGCAGTCACATAACCTAGTTTTGAAGAAATCCATCAATCATAAGTGGTATAATACAAATTATCGTCATTAAAAATGCTTCATAAAAAGCTTGGTCATGTTTCAATGCAAAAAAGACTTCGCCGAATTGCTTGGCTGAAATAACGATGTGTTGTATTAAGTTCAAACGTAACTTTTTTCGAAGCTTTTTACACGGTGTTCTTACAAACCGAAGAACGCCAATTTAGCATTTCTTTTTTAAATGAGTTTATTTTGAATCTTTCCGTGTCCGGAAGCAATAAAGAATACAGTTAGGAGCATGTGTACGAACCCCGAACAAGTGAGTGTTTTAGACTCGATTGCTACGTATGAATCCTTGAAAAGGAAAGCGAGTAGAGTTCGCCTCGTTGTGTACTAGTAGAGCTAATGGCACATTCACATGTTAATCTTGATTAAAATATAATAAACTTATAAGACTTACGTACATATTCAAAACAACTTGAAATATAATTAATGTAAAATAACTTTTTCAATTTTGGAGTACGGTATAATCAGATGGGGTGGTGCGAGTGACGCAGTTTTAAATAGTGTATTATTTGCACAAAAATCCATAGTTAAAATAATACTCAGAGTCGCGATACCGACATCTACTGAAGAAATATTCCAGAAATCACAAATCACAATTTATGACACCAAAACAATTATACGTTAAAACAATACTCACTTACAGATTCAAAAACTACTCTTACTCAAATGAAAGACATAACCCCTACAATACATCACACAAAAATAATATAATCACTTGATCCTCAACACAAAGACAACTTAAACAAATAGAAACCTATACCACTTTCGGACAAGGGAATTTTAAGTATTATTTAATTAAAATATATAAAACCTACTTCCACTATCTATTAAAACAATCAGTAACGAGAAAATGTCCAAAAAGACTATAAAAAAATGGACAGAAGTAAAATGGAAGAAATAAAATGGATTGTCTCATTCACCTAAACCAATATTGAATCAACTGCTCCACAAATGTATAGCTTATCTCTGTTTACTAAGTCTTCTTTGTTTATTTTCAAATGTAAAAATATTTTTTAAATGGGTAACAGTGAGGTCACATTATTTTTATAATTAATCATAGTTTTAAATGGAAAAAATATGAATGAAGAAATTAAGTCAGTATATGCGCCCTTATATGTATATCAACTGTTTATGTATATATAGTGTTTAAATAAATAGCAAGCCATGTTTACTAAGCCTCAGGTACCGGGTTCGATTTCTTGGCAGCGCGAGCGTCGACGAGTTGATAGGGTGATTTAAACTGCAGTGTTTTATAGTCCCTAAACTGAAATAGACTATTAAACTAAACAAATATTTTTTTCCATTTTTTATGTATAGTTTTATCCACGCTATGATTTCTTTTTTTAAGTTTTTTTTTATTTCTGAAATAACTCTGCATGTGACGTCAAAGGTTCTCTTCCGTTTATTCTCGACCAGTCTAGCCCATTAGTCCATCGACGGCAAGCAAACCTGAAATCGTCCATAACTCTAATAATTAATTGATTTATATAAACCAATGACGTCGTTCAGAGAAGTTTATTTTTCTTAAAATATATTTTATTATTTTTTCATACATTTTCAGGAAACTGCCGTACAATTGAATGCTCTAATTTTTACCGCACGCAAGAAAACATTTATTTTATCAAATTTTCCGTAGGGCTAAAGTTCCTCATTGTATTTACTTTTACGTTACACAAATTATTTTAATAGCTTTTACCCGCGGCTTCACTCACGAGGTATTAGAGAGACATTTTTCCGTAATAAATTAGATATGTCGTTTATCAATAAAAGTTTTTGTATATAAATAATAATTTTCCATAGTAAAATTATGTATTTTATCGGGGTTGGACGTAGCTTGGTCTTCCAACTATCGCTATGAAAGAAATGCGATAATCCATTAGTCTATGGTGACGTAGCAACGCGTTATTTTGTTTATAAATCCAAAATCGTAAGACAAAACCAAAACTAATAGCAAACCAAACTAACCAAGAAAGTAAATAATTTAAATTAAAATAATTAAATTCAATTTTATTTTTTTGACATCCCACCTTACCGCCTACTCATTTTTAAATAATGTTGCTAATTTTTATTATATTTCATATTTTTTTAGAGTGCTTTGTAAATTTTTGATATGAAAAAGTAAGTGACCTATTTTACTTTTCATTTCTCCGGCTATTCCTGTGATCAAAAAAAAAGTTCATCTGTTGCTCCGTTGAGACGTGAAAGACACACAATAAAACACACTTTTGCGTTATCAATATTAATATATAGTTTTTAGCCGCGGTTTCGTTCACGTAGTATCAGGGAAAAATTATTTACGTAAATAATTAGCTGTGTTGTTTATCAATATAAGTTTTTATTTTTCAATCATCATCATCATCATCATCAGCCGTCTCTTGTCCAATGTTGAACATAGGCCTCTCCCTTTTATCACTGTGGGGGGTTATTTTGAACGGCCACAATTAAGTAGCTCCATACCACGCGGTCCAGACGGGTTGGTATGGGAAATTTTTCAGATCTCCTTCTTTATGTGCTACGGGGATTTAATTTTTCAATAAGAGTTTTTATTTGTCAATAAGAATTTTCCCGGTGGAATGATATTTTTCATCGGAACTTAAATTAGCACGGGCTTCCAACTAACAAATACGATGATTCGTCAGTCTATTGTGACGTAACATCGTTATTCTGTTCACAAATCCAAAATTCTACTTTAAAACAAAAACGATAAGCAAACCAAACTAACCATATATAAAGCAAGTCAATTATAGCAATTAAAAGAATTCATTTCAAATCCATTTATTTTTGAAATCCGATCTTGATGCCTACTCATTTTCAAATAATGTTGCTCACTGTTGAAATAATATATTTTTCGTTGTATTTATTTTTAATACAGGATAAAAAATAAGGATCCTATTTTACTTCCCACCTCTCCGGTTGTTCCTATGCAAAAAATATGTCAATCAGTCACTCCGTTAAGACGTGAAAGTAACACAATCAAACAATCAAACAAACAAACTTTTCATATTGATGATATTAGTATGGATTTGATCACGAGCCTTCGCAATGTAATGTAAAGTAGAATGAGCATTCCCGACATCTCCTTTTGTTCGCGTTCAATCAAAAAAATATAGGAGAATATAGAAAACACATTATTCAGTAATTTGTTGTAAAATAATGAGGGGAAATTATCGGGGTCGGTATTAAGTAAGAACGCCTTTCTCGAAAACTGTCATGAAAGTTTCATTATAAAACTTTTACCTTAAGTATGTTATAAGTCGTGTCCGTTTTTTGCCAAACGATGAGAACAAGAGGATAAATTACAGCAAATTAGTCAATAGCATATTTTTCTTCGTTATTCTACAACAATTTAGTCAATAATGTATTCTCCTTATTTGTTTTCTCTTTATTCCCTCGATTAAACAAAAATAGAAGGCATCGAAAATGCTCAATTTCGTCTACTTTACATTTCCATTTTGAAGGTTTGTAATAAAATAAAATAAAATATGTGACGTAAAATATAATATCGTGCAGATTTCCATAATTTTATTTTAATTTAACAGTTTATAAGTCTTGATACTTTCCAGGTGAAACACGAGTTTTAATCTTTTTTCTTATTCATACACAACATAATATTATAAAAATATGTTTTTTTTTAATATATATTTTTTTTATTTATTTTCACAAAATAAAAGAAACAAAAAAATATTTAAAACATTTAATAATTAAATAAGAAAATATGATTTTTTTATTTTATTTATTTATTTTTTTTTTTTTTTGTTTATTTTTCCATACTGTTACATATTATGCATGTATTAAATTACATATTTTAAATATTAAACATATTAAATTACATATTAAATTACATATTAAACATTAGAAGAGAAAAAGAGAAAAAATACATATTCTAAAAATAAACATAGCCAAAAAATACGTTACAAAATTTTATTGTTGTTCTCGCAAAGCCGAGGCTTGTTGGCGGGCTACAATACATAATGTATATTTATTTATTTTTTTATATTTTTTTTATATGTAGTACATAATAAAAATAAAAATTAACATTAACATAATATGATAAGAAAACAATTAATAATGAGTTTTTTTGTGTTTGCTTTTTTTTGTTTTAAGATCTTCCGTATAAATAACATGTATTCCTTACAATACATATTTTATATATACATATTTTATATATATAGTACTATTTGCAACAGGGGAAACAAATTTAATGTAACAAATCATTCTCGCGTTCGATTTACAATCAATATAAAATGTTAATCTTTTTTGCACCACGGAATAAGCACTTACTGAAAATAATATGTTATTTTACGGTTTACGATCCAATTTATGACCTTTTATAATTCAGAAAGAAATATCGTCCGCATTCAATATTCGTCCCACTTATTTTAATACATCTTCGCAATAATGCAGTATGCCAAATATAACAATGTTAACCGTTATTATAAGCAAATTGAGTTGTTACTTGCAGTACAAATGAACAACACCCATTGGACAAAAAATACTGTATAAAAAGATCCTATCTAATAGAATAATGTTTTCTATAACTTTTTTTTTCGGAACGTTATTAGGAGCAGATAAAAACAGGTGAAAATTCCACACGTTCCCTAGTTGCACAATCGACATGATCGGGTTTATTTTTGGATCAATAATCGTGCATACGAGATGTAAAATGAAGTAGATAATTTTTTTACTAATTTTAGTTTACGGAACTTAAATGTATGGACATTGGCTGGCATGTTTTTACTATAAACATTTTTTTACAACCAATCAAATACTGGTTGATATAACTGGTGAATTAATATGATTCATTGCAAATAAAAAAAACAGTATTATAAACAGAAGAATAATTAGTGATAGAAAAATAATATCTGAATTGGTTTTTTGTATAAAATTATAAATAATCTTTTTGATATTCCTGATTGGGTTAAATGTACATATATCAATGTGCCAAATAGGCCAATGAGGCATGATATTTATTTTAGGTATATTAATATATCTAAGTCAAATTCGCACATTTATTCTCAGTTTCAGAGAATTCACTCTCTCGGGTACAAATACACTGATGATCATATTTGCTATAACTTTATCAAACTTCAAAAACCAATTACTCTTAATTTTTTTTTAATATTAGTTTCTAGATTATTAAGAATATATTTTGTTCATTTTAAATTGTATTTTTATACATGTAAATTGTTTACAACCTCTGTTTATGTAAAAGCCCTTTGAGGGGTTCATTTTAAATAAACAACATGCATATTAAAGTTATAATACATAATTTTAAAAAAAAGCTAACAATAAACAGGGATGAAAAAAATATTCATTTTTATGAAAACTTTTTTATAAAAGTTCGTCTATTGTCAAACCCAAACAAACTATTTGTGGTCCCATGGTAATGTCATGTCTGAAGCTTAAATTGTTGCAATGGTTGAAAATGATCTAAAATAGAATTTGATTAATGCAACAGATTGGATTCAAGTTACTACGGGAATCCGACAAGGCCCCAGTTTTATACCGTTCCTTTTTATAATCCTTGCGGGTTTCATTTTTAGGAAGTCAATCCCACACTCCACTTGAATTAGAAATATGTATCTCTCTCTTTTAAAAGCTCTGCAATTTAGACGATCGACAGAGTGAAATAAAATATTTAGTTAGGAGTCTTTTTTGATGAGCTAAATGGGTGACCCGCACGCATGGGTTTAAAAATCAACATTGCAAAAGCACATCCAACGTTACGGAAGACGTAACTTGAAACAGTGTACTTGAGGATACGAGCTTTTGCAATATCGACAGGCATCAGGGAGACGGGTTAGAGACATCATATTCTCCAACTAAAAAATCGGAAATTTTGAAGCATATCCAGACATTAGTTATTTGTTCCCAACACTTTATTTATTTTGATTAAATATACTTCTGACGAAAATATTGACTCAATTGCAATTTTCACTTTATTTATCTTGTAATGTTATTTTAATGATTTGCCATTTGTTTGTTTATTTTGTCTTTATTATTTTCTTATATATTGCTTTACACATGTTGTTTGAAGTACAATACATTACTTCATGTATTTGACTAAATCTTGTATTTCGTGTCGTTGTAAGTGTAAGTATTTTTGTGAGGTGAAAAATACATATTGGCAACAGTATGATATGATATAAGTAACCTTAGAACCTTGACTTCTTTCCGCTTTTTAATTCCTTTTCTTTCTTGTCTCCTTCCAAAATGTGGGGTGCTGATACAGCTGGGACTGCGCTTCCTTCCTAGCGCAACGCACGCGTTCTCTTGTTTTGTTCTCCCCTTACGGGGTTAGTCTTCGGATCCTCTGCTTTTGATCACCCAAAGAGATCTTTCCATTCAGTCATTGTAAATAACCGTGTTTTTAATGTTGTGATTTGTATATACCCGTACCTTCATTTTGTTCTTTTCTAAATATGAATTATGTTTTATTTTCGTTTATATACTCATACTTTTGTATTTTTTCTAACAGTTCAATATATGAATTATGTTCATCGTTAAAAAGCATAGCCATTGAGGGAATCCTAAGGAGTGGGGACAACGTATTGGCCTCTGTCCATACATCATCTTCTCCCCCTTATTAATCTGCATAGAGTTTGTATTCCTAAAGAATATTTTTGCTAAATTTCCTGTAGGCGCAGCTGACAGAGAGTCTCCCAAGGCTATTACAACTGCGGGCGGATAGTGGGCTTTATAATTCCCTCAATGTCTTCAAATCTGATCCCACATTCCTCATCATATAATATGTATAACAAAATCATTTTTTATAAATAACTGCGGACCCGACAGACGTTGTCCTGCCCGAACGTATTAGCTTGGAAAAAGACTTTTCATTGATAAGTAGGTACCTGGTAATTGTTTGTAATTAAATTAAAAAACTAAAAATTGATAATATTCCAATACTCGATTTAAATAGGTACCTTGGTACTTGTTGATGGTTGAATTCCAAAACATAAAATTAATATTTTTTCCAATTTGGCATTTTTTTTGCAAACGTCAAACTCCGGTCTTCTCACCAACAGAGTGGTGTACTTATTTAGGAATACGATTTTTCAAAATGTATTGAATTTGATGTTATTTTAGTATTACTAAACATCCAGTAAAAATAAATAAATGGGGAGAAATTATAAGGAATTTAAGAAAAGAATCTGATTGGAATCCATAAAAAGCAAATGTTGTTTGTAAACATTAAAAAACAAACTTTTTTATACACAAAAAAACAACATCTTTCCATTTTTTTTCAAATGCATTCTCCTCGAATGCAACCCTGGTAGATCGATGAACAAAACATTTATGATCCTAACGTATTTTTTACACACTATATTGGACATTTTAATATCTACGAAAACGCACAGCGCAAAGGTCTATATTTATCTGAAAACCGCACGTAAATCGGTTAAGCCGTTTAGGAGGAGTTCGGTGACATCACACGTACAGAGGAATTATATATATAAATATTATATGCATGCAAGCTCTGCCCACTAAAAAAACCGATGTAATTTGAAAAAAATCTGCTATTTATAAAATCTTCTCAGAGCAACTTTGGTTTTTATGCCCCAATGTCCAGAATGTGTAGATTAGTCAATTCATCACACAACTTGGAATTTTTTGGGATAGATCTTCCGGCTTTTCGTAGATCTTTTCGCGACTAAACAGTGTGGGATGAAGTTGGATTGGCATGGTTTAGCTCAAAGTTTTAGCTCTTTCGTTTTTTTGAATATATTGTTTACAATTATTGTTTTGCCCTTGTTTGTCTTTGCTAAATAGTTTTATGTTCTTTTTGTTCAGTTTCTTGCATTTATATTTCTTCGTGTAACTGTTGTTATTGGCTTTGGCCGTATACATAATAAATAAATATTTTATTTTTTTGGTAAGCACAAATTTTTACCAATTTCTGTAAGTCTGTTTTTTGGTCGGGTGGAAGATATTGTTTTTGGCAATAAGCCCTCCAAAGTGCATTTATTTTTCGACTTGAAGGTTGATAAATAAAATAATAAACTAGCGAGCACTCAAGGAATGATCAACATTTCTCTTTTTAAAATTTATTTACGCATTTCCTCTCATGGTTAAATTTTTACGTTGCCCAAACAAACAATATTCGGTGACCAATGTAGCCATTTAACCACAGGCCGTTTTTATAGCTAGTCTCTGGTCACAGACGATGATTGCATTAAAATTCTGGTGTCAATCTACTCGGAAATAATCTTCTTAAACATTCGATCGTTTATGTGGCTAAGCGATTTATCTCCTCAGGGCGAATAATGTCCCTGTGAGTGTTCTAGATTATTGTCAGTCGAAACTAACATGATATATTATATTTTATTTAAGAAAAATTACGAATTACACTGGAACATGTTTGTTTACATGATTTCGAAAAGACATGCTATAAAATTACATTTAAATCATTTGAACATTCTTTAAACAATGCGTAATAGTAATATATATTTTTTTATTTTTCTTTATACGCAAATCGTCTTATATCCGAAAAACATAATTTTAATTATGAAACGGGTGTAGAAGTATGTATTATAAAAATGAATAAAAATTGTCTTCGTTTAGACAACCTAGATATATTATAAATAAGTAAAGCCATTAATCAAAAACTCCCAATAATAAATAATCAATCTTTGAGTCTTTTTTAAAAATATTCCCGTTATGATGTATATTATCCTGTTTCTCTCCCCTTTTTTTTAATTGATTAATACAGTTTCAGATTATTTTTTTTGGCATTTCATATCGAGTCCCTGTCCGTTGAACTCGTCAATCTGTACTCTTTGACATTCCTAACTCAATGACTAATTATTTGAAAAATAACACACTTCGAAGAATACAGATTACCTTTAATGACAGTTTTAGTGACATCGACATATTACATTGTAAACACCATATTTTTATCAGATCTGTTACAGACATTTAAAATTTATCTCCGGCTTGACTTTTAATTTAATTTTAACTTTTTTATTTTAATTTTTACTTTCGATTTTAATTTTTAATTTAAACTTTTAATTATAATTTTAACTTTTGATTTTAATTAAAAATTTTAATTTCAACTCTTAATTTATATTATAATAATAAAAATAATTTATAGTTTTATTCCACTCTTATTTATAATTATTTTGTTATTTTTTTTATTTTTTAAAAAAATAATTATAAATAAAAGTGGAATAAAACTATAAAGTATTTTATTATTTATATCACTACAGAGATGGGTAGAATTTTTGTTTCAAGATTATGGATATTCGAGCGTTTACAGGGCTTATGACCTGTCATAGGTTGGGTTCAAGTGGCCACTTTTATGTAGAATTCTACAACATTCCCCATTCCGCTTATTAGCGAATATTCATATCGGTGACATTTTTGGTTTTAGTATATATGTACTTAACCTCAATATCAAATACATAGATGGCGCTCCAAACGCGCTAGCGAAAGCTTTCCCTGTTTCATGACATATATACTAAAACCAAAAATGTCACCGATATGGATATTCGCTAATAAGCGGAATGGGGAATGTTGTAGAATTCTACATAAAAGTGGCCACTTGAACCCAACCTATGACAGGTCATAAGCCCTGTAAACGCTCAAATATCCATAATCTTGAAACAAAAATTCTACCCATCTCTGTAGTGATATAAATAATAATATACCTGCTCCCCCTTGGGATAAAAAACCCAGAATTGTGTGTGTATAAATATGTAAATATATATACATACCAAAATAATATTGTATAAAGTATTTTTATTATTATAATTAAAATGCAGTTCCACCAAGAAATGTCAGTATAAAAACTCAATATCTTAATTTATATTTATTCATATGTACATCGACTACCTGCATCTAATTAATTATTGTTGGTTGTGAATTTTTACAAAGAAATATAAATGTTTATGGAAGCAGATAGAGAGGGAGGAAACCAGAGTTGGAGTTTTACAATGTCTTCTCCCTATTATGTACTTTTTATTTAATATGCATATTTTAACTTTTTTAGAATTCAATTATTTTTCCCCTCTCTTCCTGCATTCATAATAAATTAGTGTGAAATCTGTTATTGGTCTTACTTTTTTTAATTGTTCTTTTGAACCTTAAATTTATATAAAGACTGTATTATTTCCTTAATAAATAAATAAATAAGTAAATGATACATGTTTTTTTGTCTATTACAATCTATTTTTATATATTTAGTTAATGTGTAACTGTTACTTTCCAAAAAGAGACTGGCTCGCGTGCTTGGATTTACACTCTTATAGTTTTTAAGTAATTTAATGTTATATCATTTCGAATATACATATTTATATTTTAAAAATATACAAAATCAAAAGAAAAACCGAAAATAATAGTACAGTAATATTAATTTAAATAGAACGTTGTTCGGGTGCAAAAAAAATCTTTAAAAATTTGAAGGAAATAAATTCAAACCAAATAGTTTTAATTTATTTTCTGATGTATTAGTTTTTCTCCTTCTTTTATTCTTCTGTTTCTTTCTTACAATATTTTATAATATAAATAACAACCAGTGTAATTCAAAGTTAGCTAAAGTCCTTTTGATGAGGAAGTAACCTTGAAACCGATCGACGTTAAACTCAAAAATTGAAGTAGTTTAAAAAAAATAATAAACATCATCATCATACCCTTTCTGCACTTAATAGTGCATAGGGCACTGCATTGGTTCACCAATCGCATTGTATTTTGATATAATTTTTGTTACATGAAGGTAAGATGATCAGTCTTACCCTTCAGGTACCAGTCCACGGACTATGAAATATGTTGTGGTGCAAAAAAACACATGACAAATTAAGTATAATTTTTTAATTCAAATTTTTTTTAATAGTCATGTAAAAAAAAAATGATCAAGGTACGCTGTGACTTTGCCCTATATACCATTTTTAAGTGTGGAAAGGAAATAATGAGGATTATAATATTTTTTTAACAAAGACAGCAGAAATCATACTCTTAAGATAGATTATCTATAGCATTTATATATACGTACATTTTAATTATTACAATTATTAAATTAATTTATATAACTTACCAGGTGGTCTTGCCTGAGCGGCAGCAGGCCAGAGGGGCGCAGCACCCAGCGCCACCAGCACGGCCCACCACCATGACATTGCTCCTAAAACAAAAGTATCTTAATAAAAAATCAATAGTACGAGAATAAATAATAAGTTTTGTTGGTAAATATTTCAACGGAAATAGAACTGAAAGGAAAAAAAAGTAAAATACAGTACTTGTCAACAAAGATATGGACATACTTAAAATATTTTTATGTACTGTTTTAATTTTTTTTATCAGAATTCAACCTCAATAACAATATTTTGAGTAAATCAAAATCACGACAGGCGCAGTTAATCACGGGTTCGACTACCGGTGAACAAATCCAAGAAACTTTTTTTCTTAATATGTCCAGACATGTTGTGGTGTATATTTCATAACTTCCTTTCATATCCTCGCTTTCCCACCTGCTGAATAGCATCACAACAGGCCTAGACTAGGATTATATGAAATATTGAAATTTATTCCTAAATTGCTCGTCTAACTCCATTGGGTAGTATTATTTGTAGTATTTATTTTTTATTTAGTGTTTTATTTTTATTTTTTGTTTCAGACTTTGCCTCGCTCACAAGGTGCATGCCCTGTTGTAAGCCAGATAAAATTGATATTCAATATCCTGCATATGTTATATTGTTTTTTAATTTTGAATGTATTTTGAACATAAAATTAAATTTTACTAATAATAATGACGCTGCTTTACTTAAAATTATGGGTAAGTTGTTTCGTATTAATAATGTGTTTTGAAATTTATTTTTTGTGTTCATGCACTCACATGCATGAGATACTTTCTTTTATCCACAGAATTTATGGCTAAATTACCAATAAATATTGTATCCTTGGGGTTTGTTGCAACAGAGAGGGAAAACATTTTTGAGAAGGGAATTTGGGAGTCCAGACATTAACAGGGCCTATGACCCGTCATTGGCTGGCTTAAGTGGCCACTTTACACACTGTGTTACATTCACCATTCTGCCCATGTTTGAACATCCACATTTCCTCAACTCTTCTATACGTTGACCCTTCCCTCTCTGTTGCAACAAATTCAAATATGAACAACTCCCTAGGGAGAAAATCCAGCCAGTCTGCAAGTATTTGGACATACTCAAAACATTGTTGTATCCTTGGCATTTATTTTTTTCCCTAAATTCTCCCAATGCACACAATTTAATAATTAATAATAAATATTAAATGAAAAGATAAACGTGAGTATGTTTTTAATTTTATGTTAAAAACAACTTTATCAAAAAAATATACACTATCTTCCTTTGATTGTTATTTGACATATTGTGTAAATGTATTTTATTGGAATATCCTTACCTATAAGCCACAAAAACTCGTTTGTCGGAATGAATTTAAATAATTGATTTGCCCCATATATTATATTCTCCTAATATTTTTATTTTTAAGTTGAATAAAACTTATAAATTTGTACATTAATGGTTTTTTATTCCTTTTAACACACTTAATAAAGAATTTTACCATCTCCTTAGCAGGAATTTTTAATTTTTATTATATTTTACTACGATACATTATTTTTAAACAGCTTATTATTTACATTTGACAGATTGACCAGAACATGCCGGAACAATCTTAATTATACACGTGCATGTAATATTATGAAATTTGACATACTGTAATGAGGATTATTAATTATAATACACAGGTGAAAGTGATAAAATACTTTGAAATATCTGTTTAACGACAACGTTTGGTGGATACGCATTTTAAATTTTTACTATTCATCTTCTTCAGAAATGAAACGTTTTCATTATCCATCATTACATAATTGGCTATTACTCAAAACAAGCTTCATACTTTTCTTCAGCACTCCGTACATACTTAAGGCGTAAAACAGCAAACTATCTAACAATAAGATAGTTTAATGTTATAAATAATGTCTAAGAAATCACTTAATAAAAATAAATGGTTAGAACCTGTACCTAATTAAATTATGGATCCCATTTAAATACGCTTTTACGTATTTTATTTTGTTTGGAAAATCAAGTATTTAGAAGTAAACAATCAAAAAATTAGCTTTTAAAATTTTAAATTGCATGGGCTTGGAACCAATAATACGTTATCGCATATCGTACAATGAGTAATATATATACTTTGTCGCAGTGTTTAGTGACAGTTGTCACCGGAGATTGATGATTTCGTTGTTCTATTTCATTTTAATCATATATACATTATATGTTCAATATATACACAACAAACTTGAAATAAAAAGTACTAATTAAGCCATAAATTTGCTCTGTACTGTGACAAAAACTATGCAACAAATAATATTGTTTGACAATTTACAATAAGTCAGCCTCGTATCTTCTTAGTCCCGCATCAATCCGGCGTATTTTTTTTCGTAGAAAATTAAGTCTTCTTTAACTCATTCGCAAATTATTTCTTAAACAGATAGCTTGGGAGATACTCGTGATAAAAACATCTTTTGAGGGATACCCTTTCCTCGGAGATATCAATAACGTGTAATTAGTTTTAAAATTTAGAATCCATCTAGAATATGCATCTCCAATTTGGTCTCCATTCTATATATTTTTTATCAATATTCCTACAGAGATGAGGTAGAATTTTTTCAAATTCAGGATTATCGATATTCGAGCGTTTACAGGGCTTACGACCTGTCATTGGCTGGGTTGAGTGGCCACTGACAGGTCGTAAGCCCTGTAAACGCTCGAATATCGATAATCCTGAATTTGAAAAAATTCTACCTCATCTCTGTAGGAATATTGATAAAAAATATATACCTACTCCCCCTCGGGAGAAATCCAGATTTGTGTATGTACAAAAAATACACATACCAAAAAATAATGTTGTCCATTCTATATGACTCATATTGACCATATCGAGTCGTCGAACGCCGTTTTTTAAGGCAAGTGGCATGGTTGCTCGGATCGCAAAGTCTGTTCCTATTGGAGAAACTCAGAACTGAAATGGACCTTATAAGCATTTTCAAAATACTTAATGATAAAAGTGATCTCCCATCTGTTGCAATAAATTTCTTTTTATATTCCTAACTGTGTTACCAGAAGTCAAAATCTGCTATTTATCTAATCTTTATAAAAACAAATTTTGTTTTTATGCCCCAATATCCAGATTGTGTACGTCGTCACATAACTTGGAATTCTTCGCGATAGATTTTCCGGCTTTTTGTAGATCTCAGAGTGTAGATGGAATGGCATTGGTTGAATATATTGTATGCCATTATTTTATTGCCCTTATTTTTTCTTACTACATAGTTTCATGTTTTTTTTATTCAGTTTTTTGTACACATGTCTCTTCGTATAATGCTTTGCTTTGGCCGTATACACAATACATTAATTAATCAAAACTCAAATAATTATTTTAAAAATATCACGCTTTAAGTCTTATTTTTCTTAATTAATCACTACACTTTAGTGCAGTCACTTTTACCGACGCTTTTACGGAAAAAGTTTTTTAATACACGCATTAGCATACATAATAATATTCAATATTATACATAGTTTTGCACTAGAAGCATTTTCTTATTTCCACGGTCTAGATATTACGTATTATGTACATAATATATTGATTATATTGATTTCTACATTTTATCATGCAAGCAATTCCAGTTTTCTTAAAATTTTAAAATAATTCTTCTTACTATTTCCTCCAATTAGCTAAAGCGTAAAAACTAATTAATTTATTTTCACGTGCATATCAATAATTAAGGTCACTTATTACTATTTACTAACTTTGTGGTTTTCTGTGTTATATAATAAAAATCCAATACCTACTTCTTACAGCTTATTCTACTTCTGAGAATCTGTAGAAATAGGTATAAGTTAAGTTTATTTTTTTATCCTCCATTCTTCCGGAAATGAAGCTGACGGACACACTCTCAACCGTCTGGCTCAGACGAGTTCTGCGATATTTTTATCACCTCCAGACAAGACAGGAAGATTGCCTGGCGAAGCTGGTTGCGGTTAGAGTAACTTTATTTTTTCATTTTATTTAAAAAAAAATCATTGACACATTTCTGGTCATGTGGTTACAAGAGAAGATCCCAGAAGAATTCTCATACGAGGTTTTCCTATGATTTGAATTATTTAACACCAAAAACACGTAAGACTTTTGCTCAGATATTTTTTTCTTTTGTTGCCCCAAGAGTGTTTAATGTCCAGGATGAACATACTAATTTCTCAAAAACGAAAATCATTTTCAGGAGAAGTGTTTAAGTTTGGATGTTTTCTAAGGGAAAAGACCATTGCAGGAGACTGCTGCGAGATATTGCATAGATTTATATACTATTAAGCGTATTGTTCATATGTTCATTGAAATATATGATTCTGTATTAATATTTCATTCATATTTTGCTACTATTTCATAATGCACATGCTTCTACTTTCCATTCTGTTGTATCTTAACCCAACACGTGGCTTTTAGCCTTATAGAGTTGGGGATACGTTATTATTTTTTTGTAATATAATATATGTATTTGCATGAACAAATAAATCAATTTTATTCAGAAAACACACAGTCATACATAATTTGTTTTAAAAACAACGATTAGCTTACATAAAAAGACCAATTATTACAAAGTCCAAATGACGGCTGTTTGCCAAATTTAACAGGAATTTTAAGATATAGAATAGACGTTCGGCGGCATTGTTCTGAGACAGGCATAATAATTTGGGTCATCTAAGATTTTCAAATATTGGGAGGGTAACGATTTGTTTTTCAAAATCCCTTCAAAGCAATTTTCTGAAAAATGAGGCACCCTGTACAGGCATCCTTTCATTTTTAAATGGTATCCATAGTCTCGGTTAGCAGCGTAGAGGGAAGAAGAAAACATGGGGTCTCCCATGCGCTGGTTGCACCAGATTAAAACTGCAACACGCACATTGTTCCTGGCAACTCTTAAAAATGCGGAGTGCCAAGACAAGTGAAGAACTGAAGCCTCAGGAGATCAATATGGTGGCTACGATTCTGTCATGAGGGACTTACTAGGAAGTAGAAAGCATTTTAAAGCCTTGACTAAAAAACTACTGTTCTGAAACCGCTAGGCATATTAGATTTAAAACATTTAAGTTTGTAAGTGAAAATACTTGATGGAAGTTCATTGTAATTTATTATATAAATAAAAGACGAGTGATACTTTAATCCACAAATTTAGAATATCCAGTGACCGGTTTCATTGCTTCGTCGCTTTCATTGCTCACACAAAAAATAAAATACTCAAATTCATTAAAATAGAATTATATCAACTCATTGGTTAACCCGAAAAAAAATTGAAAATGATCCTTAAGATAAAAATAACTTCATTTAATGTACTTTCATATGATTTTGAATTATCTATCCTTACCTCTGTTTTGTATAAATACATTGAACTCCTTAATAAAGATACCTGCCTCGAAGATGTCGCGAAAGCGATGAAACCGGTCACTGGATATTCCAAATTTGTGGATTAAAGTATCACTCGTCTTTTATTTATATAATAAAATATTAGATTTATTTTAGTGATTTTACACATACTAAATGTGTAGTTAAATTATTTACACTTAAATTATACTTTTCCCGTATATCACGACTGTAATGCACGAGTAATAATTGGTAAGAGAAGCCCGTTAGCTCTATTGTATAGAACAAAAGCTTTCAAAAATTTTGGTTTGATTTTTAGTTTAATAACAAACGTCTAACGGACGGTTTCGATTTGCACTTGCAATTCTTGACCTTCTAACCTACGGTCTATTGTATTGCTGTGAATTGCAGCTAATTTAGTGACTAAAAATCATATATTGGTTTTTGTTCGTATGGGCGACTCTATTCACCAGTGGCGTGTTAAATGTAAAACAGTATAAAGTTATATTATTTTTTTAATGAACCTACGTATTATAGTTTTAAGCACCTATCTAGGTACGTTCCTGTATACACATATTAAAAATGAGTTTAATTTTCCTAATGGTTTTGAGGCGTGTGCAATTAAAATAAAATAAATCAGTAAAACAAATAATTTTCCACCGTTTTCTCATTAATATTATAATTCTTTAATTTACTATGCTTTACCTTTATTTCGTTGAACCATATAATAATATATTACCTATGCTTTCCTTTTACTCTGTTTTACTTTATCTTTTAACTATGTTATACAAATTGTACGAATTAGCTACGGCCGTTAATAAATTAAATAATTAAACAAAGATTAAGGTACTATGTACATAAATCCCGTGCGTTTGAATGTTTAATAAGGCTATGTTAATGTGTTAGTGCCTGTCGGTGAACCAAATAAACATACAATATTTGCTTGTGGAAGCACGCACATTTGATTTATTTATCTCTTTCCCCTTCTGGTGGTGCATAGAGCTCTGCATTAGTAAACCAAATGCAGCTCATTCTGATAATCTATTACATGAAGGTAAGGTAATCGATCGTACTCTTCAGGCGCCAGTCCAGGAGCAATAAAAAATTTACGTCCACCCTGCCAGGAATTGAACCCAGGACCTCAAGAATAGTAGGCTAACGTGCCAGAGGTGGACGTATCTCCACTCGATTTCCTTTAGGGTTTTTACCTGAGAACATTCACCGAGAAAACACTCGTCCAGGTTTCTTGTTCTATTTCGCACGCAAAACTGTATTCTGCATCCGCCGGGACATATAATTATTTACATTGGTTACGCACACATAAGCAAACTTTATTAGTGATTTGAATAGACAGTACGTGTAGTAATCGAGAGTTTATTTCTTCGTATATTCACATATGGAAATACTTGAAACAAAACACGCTGTAGATTGAGAATAAGATAAATAATTAAGATATGCCATGGGATATTTAAAAGTAAATTACTTCTAGAAACTAATGATTCGCACCTTAATGGCTTATTCAAGTGTCTAAATATGAATGATATTGTGACAACAATAAAAAAATTGTACCATTAATTACTTGAGTGAATTAACTATAATCTGGTCTACTTTTGGACATTCACCTAATTTCCGCCGACGCCATAACTCATCACCCGCCAATAGACAGATTGGTACTGAAGGCTGCAGAGGCCAGTTTAATTAAAATAATCAATCAAGTTATTATATCTGATGAGATAGGAAGGAGGTCAGACAAGAAAAGAAATTCGCAAGGCTTGAAAACGAAAGTTAAGAGGATGCAGTCTGACTTTTCTGACTTCTGATTATGGCATTAGAGCGATGAATTATTACACACCATAAATAACCACCATTGGTGTCCCTATCGTTCGTTTTTTTGTTTTTGTTGATAAATTGAATTTTATAGAAGCTAGGACAATCCAAAAAACCTCAAAAGCGCGTAATTAACAAAACAATCTGTATCAAAAAGGACTTAAGATGTTTTAAGAGTTGCCAAAAGATATTAGAAATGCTGGGTCTATCGTATAATTTCGCGAGTTGGCGATGATTTTTGTTAAAAACAAACATCCATATAGAAGCTGAAAGCGTCTGGAATTCATAACAATGTTATGTTTTTAAATTTATTTTTGTATATATATTGCATACCAAATTGTTCAAATTTTATTTGCACAACTATCTTAATAACTACATTAAATTACATTACCATTTTGTACATCGTTAGCTTTTTTTTTGTTTATTTTTTATTGAATATGTTTACAATGATGAAACTTTCATTTTATTGGTTGGTTGGAAAAAATTGCCATTTGGCAATAAGCCTGTCAATGTAAAATTAACATTTTTCACAAAAAAATAAAAAGAAATCATAATTAACGGCAACAAAATATAAATTAAATAAAAATAATTAATAATTACATATGATTTAATATAAAATTTTGAAAAATAACAATCCAAGTACAAGAAATAACATTAAAAATCTTGAATAATAATTACGTGTGAAACAATAATAAAAATAATAATTAAATCAAAAATAACAATCCAAATGAAAGAAATAACATTGAAAACTTATAAAGCCAATATATATGAGATAACAAACATAAACCAGTATACAAAAATATTGGTTTTGGATGTTCAAACATAGGCGAAATGGTGAATGTTACACAGTGTGTAAAGTGGCCAGTTAAACCAGCCAATGACAGGTCATAAGCCCTGTAAATGCCTAGACTTCCATATTCCCTTATTTAAGGTATTCTCCATCCCTGTTGTAATTTGTTCAAGAATGTTGGCATTAAAATTAATAAAATATAGTAAAAAACATTATTATAATTTAAATATGAAGTATATATTTAAGTAATCAATAATTCAACCAAATCACAGTTTAAACGATGAAGCGAAAATAAGAATAAGTATAACGAAGAAAGGAAACAAAAAATGAATATAATATTTTATTCAGTCTAAAGAATTAATGCGTGCGAGAAGATTTTTTTTAACGTATTCTAATTTTCATACTCAAAACTTAAATTAAATTGAAGATCAATTTCTACTTTCCGTTATAAAATGGGCCTTGAGCCCATACTACAGTGGGAAGTTAACATTTATCTTCAATTTTATCTACAAAATAAAATTAAGTTTTCTGTATGAAAAGCAGAATATGGATTCAATTTTTTCTTCTAAGCATATTGAACTATATGTTACAGACCAATATATTTTAAATCTTCACTCAAATATGCTCATTTTCGCACACAAATATCGGTTTTTCTTTATAGACAGTTGAAGATTACTTCCCAGTTGTAATAGGGGCCCTGGTATGATTTCTTTCGTTCACTAAACGCATTGCAGTAGGTATAGCTAGTTTCTTCTCGATTCCGGAAGTACCACAGGTTAATTACCACTGTGGATAAATATGAGAAAGTTTCAAGGTCATTTAATCAAATTCTATTTTTTATTACTGTAAAACACCGACTGTGTATTGAAACAATTTGGGTAAATAGTAAATGCGTATGAAAAGTAGATTATTATTAGATTTCTCTCTGATGTATGCACGTTACTCGTTACTGGACGCGTGCATTAGGCGGTAGGCAGTAGGCAGTAAGCAGGTATTGTGGTTGAAATTACACTTAAGAGATTTAAAAATCAACTCAAGAAAGTTTATTGTCTAAAGCCGATTGTTTGTTACGCTATGTAACATACATATGTGTAGCTTTAAAAGCCTCGACTTAATAGAAAGTCAAATAACGCATACAAAGACATGCGTTTAACGGTTGTACGATAGTAATATTTAATTTGTATAATAATATTTGGCTGATTTATAAAGACGTACTTTTGTGAAAAATCACCGAAAGGACGCTTTACAATGAGGAACATCAGCCCTACAAGAAATTGGATACAAAAAATGATTTATTGCGCGCGGTACAAATGAAAGCATTAAATTGTACGGTAAAATTTCTTAAAAATGTACGAAAAAAAATAATAAAAAAACACACTACTTTGCATGACATCACTGGTTCATTGTGAACCATTCAATATGCGAGCTTTGAAGGATATCCGGTTTGGTTACCGTAAACGAACCAATCGGAAGAACTTTCATAGAACAACCTCTGACGTGACACGTGGAGTTATTTCAGAAATACAAAAATAAAAAAACATAGCGCTGATAATACAATATTTAAAAATAAAATTAAAAAACTTTGGCTTAGTGACAAATAAAAAATATAAATAAAGACACTGAACTTCCTCAATGTATATTCAAACTTACTTTCTAACTAAGCCAAAATAAAAATTTAAAATAAAATTTCAAAAATATCCCGATGATAAAATATATGTAAAATGTGTTTCAGTTACATTTTATGGGGTACAACTTCTAAAGTATCATAATCTACCTTCATTAATGCTTATTTATCAACAATTTCTCTTGCAATCACATATTTTGATGCATGTGCATTATAAACTTTCGTTTTTAATTGTTTCAAAACTGTGTTATGCGAAAAAACTCTAATGCCAAACATTAACTAACAGCTATTAATCTAGCATGAACATTGAACATACCGAAACCACACTTCTAATGATAGTGAGTAAACGCGGATCAACAGAAACGGATTTAATTTTTTAACTTATGAAATTTACGGATGTGATTGATGCTATTAATAAACGCTGACTTCATTCGTTAATGTTTCAATAGTAATTATTATAAACTTATGACCTGCCATTGGCTGGTTTGAGAGATAGAGGTTTCAGCTCTTTTGCTTCACAAAAGTCAACAGATGGAAGAGGTGAGGCAATGTGAATGTTTAAACATGGGCAGAATTATGAATGTTACACAGTTGTTGAAATTCCATTTGTCGATGCGTTTTGAAGCTGCAAGACTTTTTGTGATGTTATCTATCATGTTATGTAAATGTTGTTGATGGATGCAGAAATAGAGGAAGACCAAGAAAGACATGGCATGACCAAATCCAACAAATACTTAAAGATGGACATGTCAAAAGTCGGAATAATCGGTGCGCGTGCATGAGAAGATGTATGAATGTAGAGGAAGCGAGATCTGTATGCAAAGATATGGTGTTGTGGCGTTCTATCTTCTCTGCCTACCCTTACGGGGAAACGGCGTAATGGTTTGTTTGTTTGTTTGTATCAACTATCAAATATCTAAATTAAGTAAATGAGGTCTAGAATTTTAACCGTCCATGCGCTCAGTAGCTGCGAGACTTGTTGTTATCTAAATTCTAATTTTATAAATTTGCTTTTTATTTCGTTTTTAAAATATCTCTTAAACTCTAAACTTCATTGTCAAATAAAAATGTAAATAGGGGCTAGATTTCTTACTGTCCACGAGCTCTGTAGCTGCAAGACGTGCTGTTAACTAGCTCATATATATCATAATTGTAATATATCATAATTAGAGACGAGGAACTAGAATCCCAACCGTCCATGCGCTCTGTAGCTGCAAGACGTGTTGGGATATTTATTTATTGTACAGCGCCCTTGAGGTGATTTTCACAAAAATAGCGCTATATAAATTATCCAAGCATTATTATTATTATTTAAATTATTATTAGGAAAAAAAAATTGTACCGAAAGGCATTTCAATCGGACTTACTCACGTCACTAGTGGAGATCATACATAGGTTCCTAGAGGGCGACATAAGTATTGCTCCCGGCATTTACGAGTTAATGTTTCTGTGTATAAAGACAAAAGATGACACCCAGTGACAGCCCGTCACAATTGAACGTAGTTATGCAGAAAGCAGCCAGTCCACAATTTAAAATATATATATATTGGTGTTATCAGGTGCTGTAAGGTCAATTCAATGTTCTGCTAAAAAGCGCCAGACCGCTTTCATATAAAAAACTGTAATAATAATGTTTTTATTATTTTTATTTTTTCTGTAGATATGAATTGAAATTTTTGATTTACTTTGTTTTATTTTTTATCTTGTTTTGATTACATTTATGAGCACACACTATTTATATATGCGTTTTATTTTTTTCTTATATTTAAAATATATTCAAGTAAATTGCTATACTTTAATTTTAATTGTATTATTGTACTCTATTTTCTAACTTTAAATTCTATTTTTTTATACGTATACAGGATTGTGTCTGTACTCTTTTTATTTGATTATTAATCAAAATTAATATCGGAGCACCCGATGACAAACTATTATTGAATATTTTATCGGGACAAAATATATTTTAATACTTTGTTTTCTATATAATGTATTAAAATCGTAATAATGTGTATATCTTATTAAATAAAGACTCCATGAAAAAAAAAAAATCACCCTTTGAAAATAATGTCGATAACAAAATCGTCATTTCTAAATTTGAAGAAAATAGCTAGAAAAATCTTACGGTACTTCAAAAAAATTCAAACTTGTCTAACACAAAATTAGATTTTGATTTGTATTATAAAAAAAAACAATTTATTATTTTTTTTTTATTATTTGTCAAAGTCAAAAACATTCCAACTGTTGTGTAGATTCAATTGTTTTTTTTTTCATAAAAGTGCAATAATCTCAGTTTCACTTTTCTTTGGCTGGCTGCTTTCTGCATAACTACATTCAATTCTGTCTATTCCTGTTGCGTCGAGAACCGAACGAGGAAGTACGAACTTTTGCCTTTACGTCAATGATATTCGGGACCATGTGCTCCCTGAGCATTGCTCGATTTGTAAGAAACCTACGAACCCTGACTTATTTCCCGAAGCAGCTAGGGCAGTTTAGGAAAATATGTAAAACAGATATCGATATAAATAACCTTTCTTTTAAATAACATCAAATAACCTTTAAATGTAGTCCATTATACGATGCTTCATGGTATTGGTCACCCTATGCCTAGTAAATTCATACCCCTCCCTTTCTCCCCATCTACTTTATATTCAAATATTGTTTTACTTGATTAGACATATTTAAATATGATCATTGCACGTTGGTGTTAGCTTATAATATCATGTTTCCTATCAGCACATTAATTTAATCTTTTTTTGCAACTACAATAGAGAAGATGTATAGGGGGATTTGCATGTTAGTGAAATTAGTTTCCTGATGAATAAACGGGTTCGTCTCGAAACCAGTGGATGAAGAAACGTCGGTAAGTGGTTTTACGCAATACATTATTTAGCAAAAAATATGCGAAATAGTTTTCTAGAGCAATTTATCTAAATAAACATATTTTTAACAAATAATATGAAAATGCTTCTTAATACCACTCCGGAAGGCAGACGAAGCAGAGGCAGACCAAAATTAAGATTGCTGCATAATGTGAAAAGTACCATTAGAGCGATTGGCCTGACGAACTGGAGAAGAGCCGCGGGGTGCAGGGACGAATGGAGACAAATTCTCGGGGAGGCCAGGGCCCACAACGGGCTGTAGCGCCACCGATGATGATAATATGAAAATGCTTACGTAGATACATTTTTGATATCATAATAGTTTTTATTGTAATTAATCTTTTGCATACCAAGTGTTATTAGCATTTTTTTGTAATTTCGCGACTAATATTTTTTAAGTATTCTGATTTATTATGAATAACTGAAAATTTTTATTTTAATTTTAACCTTAATACGCTTTAATATGTACATACCTACCTATGAAAAATAGATTGAAAAACACTTACGTATTTAATATATTGAGTTTTTCTATTGACATTTCTTGGTGGAACTGCATTTTAATTATAATAATAAAAATACTTTATAGTTTTATTCCACTTTTATTTATATATTTTTTTACCAGTGACCACGTTTCGTCGTGACCGACCGACCAGTCTGACGATGTCGGTCACGACGAAACCCGGTCACTGGTAAAAAAAATTATAAAATAATTATAAATAAAGTATTTTTACTATTATAACTTACGTATTTTTTTTAATAAGTTGAAAAATAATATTTATTAAATTGCCAGGCATTTATCAAGGGTTAAACTAATTTTTTTCTATTACGATTTCTTCTGCTCTGTTTATTACGTAAATTGTAAAACTGCGATTACAGATTGTTTAAAATATATTTGTCAACTGAACAATTAAGTAATATGTAATATAAGCGATTCTGTGACAAAACCTGCATACATTTAAATGCTGTTTTTTCATTAGATGATTTCATTCTTCTGAAGGTTAAACGCTCATAACACCTGTAAAAAGAAAACGATTTCACTTTCTTTATAACTATATTTCGTAATAAATCATAGATTTATTTATTTACTTCACAGTTTAGTGGATAAATACATATATCATTATATTACCAAACATTTTTTGGCAGTGACTCATTAATCTTGAACGTGTATCAATAGTACGCGATTCTTTTCTTTGGTTTATGGCAGGCCCCGATTATGTACAAATTTAATTCAAATTTAAACATTAATGAACAGAAAATTTTATTTTGTTTTATAAACAATAACTAGACGACTCTGTCGACCTCCCATTGTAATCGTGGCACAGGTTAGAGTATTAGAGTGTCGGCAATTCTAAAATCTTATGAAGTTGGATATCTTCTTCTTTTGGAGCGTGTTTAAAAAATGCGTTGGAAGTATACTTGAAGGAATATGGTTAATATCTTTAGATGATTCTACCATCCTATCCCTTGTATTTGTGAAACGTTTAACAAGAATTTTACTAGCCGAAATACATATATGTAACACTCCATATAAAAGGTACAGAAAAGATCTAAGAAGATTGATTCAGAATAACTGAAAATAGACATTTTGTCTTTTTATTGCTCATTATTTCTTGTCAACAAATCAAATGCAATTTAACACTCCTACTTTCCTTCATTCACCTTCTACAACTTCTTGTCATTTTCCTTATTTTGTTACTATTTCTTTTATTACCAGTATAATTTATATCAAGTACATTGTTTGCGATCCCTCAGGCGAATGTGCGGAAAAACAATGTATGATAGGTGCCCTAATGTCGAAATTAGAGCAGAATGCAAGGCTGAGTTAAGCATTATCGACAAAATTAAGAAAGGTCTTTTGCGATGGTTCGGTCATGTGGAGCGAATGAATGATGAAAGAACGGCTAAAAAGATTTATGATGCGAATGTGTCTGGTTGTAGAAGTCGAGGAAGGCCGAGAAAGACATGGCATGATCAAGTACAACAAGTTCTTGAAAGTGGTCATGTGAAAAGTCGGAATAATCGACGTGCGTTCATGAGAAGATGTATGAATATGAAGGAAGCAAAGGAAGTGTGCCAGGACAGAGTGATGTGGCGTTCTATCCTCTCTGCCTACCCCTCCGGGGAAATGGCGTGATGGTTAGTTAGTTACGTTGTTTTAATTATTAATCATTTTATTTCTAACATTGTTTTGACCGTTTATTTAATAAAAATAAGTTGACTACGTATAATTGGATAGCAGGACCTATTTATTAGCTTTCTCTTTATTATGTTCTAACTACGAGCATTATAACTTGTAATGTCTGTATTCTAAAAAAAATACTTTCTGCCACTGAGTATTTCGGGTTTTTGCTAGAATTTTTAAAAGCTCGTTCATTTTGGTTAGGTAATTTGTATGTTCTGGGTGAATATTACTGTCAGCCTCAGCAAAATACACTGTTTTTTTACAATATTTTGGGATTGTCTAAATTTTTGCAGACAAAAAAATCAATTTCACCCCCTAGGAAGTCATTAGGATCAACAAATTACAACATGGAAGGAGAACACAGTGAAGGGAATATGGAAGTTAAGGCATTTACGAGCATTAATCGTGATCCAAGAAGAAGTTCAAAAATTGTCAAATTGTTTTCAGATATCCCAACAATAAAGATTTCAGCACTTTGACTTCACTAAAATCAACAGATGGAAGAATTAACAAAAATATGGATGCTCAAACATATCGAATAGTTAATGTTACACAGCGTGTAAAGTGGCCAATTAAACCAACCAACGACAGGTCATAAACCATCATTTTGGAAAAGCCTTTGTATTTCTTATATGGAATTGAATGTTCGTTACGATTATTTCTGTATCTAAAAAACATTACTCTTTGAACTACATATATTGTCATACATGCATCGAGTTATCAGCTCTTTTGGTACACGTACATAATTTTTAAATATTTTGCTGTCATTTTATCTAATGATCTCACCTATATTACAGTATTGCAGTGTACCTATCTCTGTTAAAATTTAATAATATTGAATATTTTTTAGTGTATAAAACACTACAAATCATCAGACTCAAATGAAAGCACACCCAGTATTAGCACATTAAATGTTTCGGGTTTTTGTAGACAAAAATGAGATATTAGGTGTTTTTATATATTTTTTCATTAGTTACGTTTACCTGGATTTACTTTCGAGGCGACAAGCTTATTAGATTAATAACTTTGGTGTCAAAAATGATCGAGACTCGCTGCTTTTTTAAATCAATTTAGTTCCCTACACACCAATAGGTATGCACAAAGCAACGGTGATGATTTAATTTTTTCCAAAGAAAACCTGAAAATAATGTCAATATTTAAATATGTCAAATACGTGGGTGAACGTCATAAGTGGTCCAAGTAGAATAATGAAACTTTTATAATTAATCCGATTATGTCAACCGGATCTTATACTACAACACGACGTGGACTTTGATGGTTACAGAAATCAATTCAATTACTAAATGCGATTACGTTATGATAATTACTATCAAGGCTCAGAATATTCTAATTATTTAAGTCATTTCTCCGTAACGTTGCTTCATTGAATTGGAAATGTGTGGTGTGGGCAATCGTAGGCCTTATGCAATAGTCTTTGTGTGTTTTCTTTAACGTAACCTTGAAATAGAAAATGGTATTTCAATGACTTCTGTATTTCGGTAGTAAGCCGAGCGTTTACTCCATTCCGAATACATTAACAAAAAAGATTTAGACAAGAGCTTTCACAAGTTGAATGTTTTGACCGCGATTTTATTATTAAAGTACTTGTATATGGGTAAAACAGAGTTTTGTAGCGTAATAAAAATATGTTTTAATTTAATAATATAGTCTTTAAGCACCATTGAAACTGAATTTTACCAGCAATCAAATTGTTGGGAATCGAACGTTTGACCCTTCTATAAGGTCAATAGATGATTTAATCGGCTATTGTTTTATACGCATAGTGATATTTTCTACTTCTTGCCATACATTTTTTTAGAAAAGACGATTACAAATTAAACGCAAATAAAAGTATTTTTAACAGAGATTTTCAAGATTGAAATATTTGAGTGCCATTTTTAACGTGTTGTAAATAACTCACTTTTATAAAATTGAAATCAAGTTGGGTTAGGTAAGGTTTGAAACCTCGGACCTCTAATCCGAGAGTCCACAACAGTACCCACTGGACCACAACCCAATTCGTTGAAGTCGCCGCTTTACACACCGGGTAACATTCGCCATTTCCAGCATGTGTGCAAACAATTAGACACACTCTTTAATTAAAAATATTTTCTTATCTCTTAGGACACAGACTACATATCGTCGCCTTAATTTGAATATAAGGTAAATATTTTTTTTTATGTATTTGAGATTATGATTATTAATATTTTTACCGTAAAATCAGTATCTATCTCTGTCATTTGAATGTAGAAATTGTTGACAGAAATGAGATAAAACACATTTTTGTAACAATGCGTATCTCTTGTTTTTTTTTTAAATATTCCTTGGAATACAGAGTAAGTCAGTAGGTAATCAGTACAATAGTTATTTGTTTGGATTAAACACTTGAAAATTTTGTAAGCCCAAGGGCTTATATGAACGAGAGAATTATAGTTAAACTAATAAAATTACTGATTTATAAAGTTTGTATAGACTTCTGTACAATTGTTATCATTTAGTGACTTAGGTTGTATTAAAATTAAGTTGACGTCATTCAGTGTTACCAACTCAACCCTACAACAAAATTCTTCCAATTTTTAAACTCATATAATAAAATTACGATACAGAAATAAAGTTGGCCTTGTGCTGTACTGGTCAGCGCATTTGCCTATAATGCAAGAGGTCTCGGGTTCGATTCCGACAAGGTTGACCAGATATATTTATTTAAAAAAGTGTTTTTACAATAGAATATTTCACAGTCCCTGGACTGGTACCTGAAACGTAAGACTGATAATCTTACCTTCATGAGACAAAAATGATCAAGATAAGCTGCGATTGGTGTACCAATGCAGTGCCTTATACACCATTAGGTGCGGAAAGGGAACTATGATGATGATGATATTTCATTGTCCCTGGACTGGCACCTGAAACGTAAGACTGATAATCTTACCTTCATGTTTAAATTTATTTCAGCAGAGAGGGAAAACATCTTTGAGAAGGGAATATGGAAGTCTAGGCATTTACAGGGCTTATGACCTGTCATTGGCTGGTTTAATGCTGACTTATGACCTTCTCAAAAATGTTTTCCCTCTCTGTTGAAATAAATTTAAATATGAATAACTCCCTAGGGAGGAAATCCAGCCAGTCTGCAAGCATTTGGACATATTCAAACATTGTTGAATCTTACCTTCATACCAATGCAGTGCTTTATGCGCCATTAGGTAAAGAAATGACAAAAATTATATTTTATTATACAGCTGTATTTTTTTTTAATAGATGCTAACCCCCCCCCCCCCCTTCTACTCACACAATATTTGGGTTGATAATGAATTTATCGATTTATTTTTCTGAAACATTTTTCTGATTTTTTCTTCGTGGAGGTTTGCAACGCCGACATTACAAATATAATGGAGAAATATCGTGAATCAGCAACCTTTCAATGTTCATTATCACGCGTACATAATTAATAAAGAAACCAATGAGCATTGTCGGTATGTTCACCGTTCACCTTGAAGCAATATCAGTTCCGTGAGTCACTAGGGCAGTGAACTAAGTAACTGAGTTAGTGATCAGTGAAAGTGATCCCATGGCAGTGAACTGGAGGCGGTGTCAGGTGAGATACGAGCAGTGGATGTACATAGCCCGCTGTGGCCTACAGCCCACGGAACAGACCGATTGAGGGGTCGACAACTTTTGAAATTGAATCAAAATAAAAGAAAATCTCGTTTTCTAAAAAATTCCAAAATCTTTGAATACAAATCATCATTCATTATCCCGCGTTCAGAATTTCATAGGGCACTGAATTGGTAAACCAGATGCGTAGTTCCATCAACTTTTACATGAAAGGTAAGGTCATTAATTAGTCCTGCAATTTAGGTGCCAGTGCAGGAACAATACTTTTTTTATTGTTTTTGGGAAAACAAATATTTCATCATCATCATCATCATTCCCATTAATAATGCATAAAGCACTGCATTGCTACACCTATTGCAGCGAACCTTGATCATTATTTGTTACATGAAGGTAAGATGATCAGACTTACGCTTCAGGTAACAGTCCAGAAACTATGGTATATTCCAATGCAACAAAACCTTTTTAATCAATATTTCATGTCAACCGTGTCAAAAATAGATCCCGAGACCTCTTTAATGGCAGGCAAATACGCTGACCATTTTACTCAGTGTCCCGCTTTCCGCATTTCAAACCTGAACCGATTTTGTTTATTTTTTTAAAGAGAGTATTAGTATTAATTTTATATTCAATCAAAAGTAAACTGTTTTTGTACTATTTCCGTTTTTCAATTTTTTAAATCATGTTTGCATACCGTACTTTTGAAGACATAACATAAGCAGATATAACTGGGCTCTTTTCTGGGTTTTCGGATAGTCCTAGCTCCCATAAGAATTTTTTTTTCAAAAAAGCAAAACAATTTAGACACTCCAATAGTAAATAACTGTAATGTTTAAAAAAATAATTGCTGTAGTACCATAATCCAGGGAGAAAATAGTAGAATACTTTTGTATGAAGCAAAGTCAGACCGCATTTCCTCTTAATGGATACTTTAAATTAGCGCAATTAACTATGGAATATGTTTGAACTACCCAGACGGTTATGATTGAACTTTCATTCTCTCACCTGAAGCGTATAAATAATAATATCACCCATCGCGTAGAAAACATTTTTAGTGCCAATTTAGTGCCCTTTGCACCATTGATTACAGATGTGGTAATGATGATATAAATAACGATGAAATGAACTGGCTTTCTTTTAAATATAAAATATTTCTTAATGTATGCGGGTACGCTGTCATTGTGTAGGTACGTTGTTTGATCCATAAATAAAACAAAAAAAATTGTTTGATTATCAAATGACGCACTTTTTTTAATAATTTTTATTTTTGGGTTTTCCTTAATATTTAAATTTTTTAACCATTTTCGTTTAGTCAATTGGATTAAAGTTGTGGTGGAGCGGGATTCGAACCTAAGACCTACCGATCTGGAGTCCGCGATACTACCCATCTATAAGTAGTACGCATACCACAGTTTATCATTCTCTGGAATACACGATACACACAATCGCATTATAGAGTCGCGGGCGTGAGAACCACAGCCACGTGGCGCGTGGGATCGCGGAATAACCTGACACACTTCACAGTCTTATGCAATCCACTATAATATTTCGTACTAAATTATTGGAAACATTCATATTATTTATGATCCCTACTGTCATTTATGATTTATAATATTTTACCACGTGACGAGTGCATTCAGAGGCAATAAATTTAAACTTGATATTATTTCAACAATGAAAATAAATAAACATTTTCAGTCCAAATAGTGTGTTGATACCAGTCTAAAGATTATAGCATACAACAAATAACATAAAAACACCATTGATAATATGAGAATAGGGAATCAGAGAAATTGTTGTCCGATGTAGAAGGACGTAAGCTGGTTTCTTGTTTTACTAGTAATGACTTAGGACTTAGGATATACAGATTTTGGTATTATTTATGCTTTCTCTGGATATTCATTGTTTACTTTTAAGACTGAAAAAGCGCACATTATGAAAAAACTGTAATTACTTTTTAATATTATTATAAAATACATAATTTACTGCCTTAGAACGGGGAAGCTATCCCTAGTTAGGCAGTTTAGATGAACCAACAGCAAAAATAAAAAATGTATATGTTTACTTTTACTACTCAATTAATTTGTTGTATAAATAATTACTTGTAAATTGCTGTAATAAATGTGTAAAAAATAAATATTAATGTGTTCACTAGATGTGGCACTAAGCACCCGTTTCCATTCAACTAAAGCTACGGAACTTATATTTTTCTCAGTGTGAAATAGTGTTGTAAGCGCAGCAATCAGTAAATGTGAATCAGCGTAAAAGGCGCAACATACAGCATTGAATTCACAGTAAACTGACACAGACAGTTAGTCTTTTTTACTCTACTTCGCGTTTTGCATGGGAATGTTCATTCTGCATGACGCGGCAACGATCATTTTTAGAAGATAATTTGAACCTATCGTTCTATGAAGCATCATTTCTACAAACACCGAATACCAGCTATCTTTAAACATATTTTTTTCCGTACGTGTGATGTCACTGAACTCCTTCTAACCGGCTTAACCGATTGACGTGCGGTTATTAGCAAAATGTAGATCTTTGTGCTGCGCGTGTTTGTGGATATTAAAATTCGATCAAATCTGTAAAAAAAAAGTTAGAAGCATAAATCTTTGTTTCATCGACCTACCAGGGTTGCAAATGCATTTACAAAAAAAGTGAAAGGATGTTGTTTTTTCGTGTTTAAAATAATACTAAAAACATTTATTTGTTTTTACTGGATGTTTGGTAATACTAAAATAATATTAACTGACACTCAATACATTTTTGAAAAACTCATTCATTAATAAATTGCAACCCTGTTGGAGGGAAGAGCCAAGTTTGACATATGCAAAAATATTTTTTTTATTTGAAAATAAATTACTTTATGTTTTGGAATTCTACCATAAACAAGTACCTTGGTACTTACTTGAATTCAATATTTAAATATTTATAATTTTTAGTTTAGAAATTCAATCCTAAACAATTATCTAGGTACCTACTTATCAATGTAAAGTATTTTTTCAAGCTAATAGCAGGCAAGCCAACGTTCGGGCAGGACAACGTCTGTCAGGTTCGCTAGTACTATTATATTATTCTATTATAATACATTTCTCTCTCAATCTATTTGATTCGTACTAACGGACTTATCGCCAAATTGCAATTTTTTCCAACAAACTAATGAAATATAAAACTTTTATTCAGTTTTTCTTGTTTATTAAGTAAAAGTATCTGAAAATTACGACATAAAATAGATAAACCAACAATACGCGTAAACAAACAAATAAATTATATTTTCGTTTTCAATTTTTATTTAATAGTAAATGGGAAATGATTCCACAGTCGAGCCAAATAGACAGTTGGTAGATGAATGTTCAGAAGGAATTGAAAAAAAATGCTTTTACAATATGTTTAAATAATTTCGACTAACACAACTTAATATTCTATAATTATGATCATATTTCTACATCAATATTTGCATAATTTTTCACTTTCATTTACAAACCTAAAAACAAACCAACTTAAAATGAAAAAAAATCTCAGAATGAATAAGTATAATTCTTATTTGATGTAGATTTACTCTCTCCGCTCCCGAATTTTAATAGTATGGAATTATTCAAATCATTTTTTGTATTGATAACTGGCCAATCATCTCCACATTAACGCCTGCCAACACCAGAGAACCAAGTCTGAAATTGACGTTAGAAAATGATTTCTCCCAACATTAAAATATTTTTTATAAATTAATTTTTAAAACATGTTAGTGTTCCACTTTGAAATTTTTGGTATTTTGATATAGCTGTTTCGTCGTACAAGGACATTATCAAACTTATTTATGAAAACAGCTGAAAAAATATTTAAGCATTATGTAGGAAATGTATGAAAACGGTGGATTCAATTTTTTATTTTATTTACAATTTTTTTGTTTACATTGATACATTTTTTCATACATAATATATCACTTTTTTCATGAAAACAAAAATATCTACATAGTGTTGTGCGTGGGTATACTAAATCTAGAATTAATTATGAAATCTAACTTGTAAATGCAAATGAAATATATTTAAAAAAACATATAAAATACAAATTGAAATATGTATAACTTTAAATGTTAGAGTGAGTATTGTTATTTTTAGTTATTGGTTATTGTTTTTCAATATTAAGTTTTACGAAATTGCTATCTATGAAATACTTTAAAATATAATAATAAATAAATAAATAAATATTTTTTAATTAAAATGGTTCCTGCTTTCATTATTTGTACAAAATATTCCCAATCAGTAAAAACGCTGGTATAAGGGGATATAATATATTTAATTATTCTATTTAAATTAATCAACTTAGATAAAATATCATTCACACACAAAATTTATTTTTACTTTTCACTCCTCGCATAGGTTGTAAGGACTGATTTTAAATGCGTTTTTTTAAGAATGTTTATTTTATTTTATTTATTGTTTCGTATATCATTTAAGTCTTTTCAAAGTGAATTAATTGTAAAACTTTTGTAAAATTTTAATACTAGAGTACTGTACATTTTCAACCCGGAAACTCAAATATACAATGCTATGAATCATAAAAAACATATTTTTCGGATTTGCACAAAGGTGCCGTGACGCAGTTGGTTAGGAAGCTCACTATGAAACTGGCGTCACGGGTTCGATACCTGCCAGTTGCAAGAAAGAAATCCAAGAAATATTTATTTCTCAATGGGTCCAGGTATTAAGGTGTATTTTTAGAAAATTTCTTCACATTCTTAGCTTTCCCCCTGCAGACAAGCCTCTTAAAAAGAAGGGATAGCAGGTTATTTCTTTTAAAAATATAATTTTAAAAAATATTTAGATATTCTTTATCTCCTTGCATTTATTCACATGCTGGTCCAAGATTACAAGTTTAATGCTTTTACGCATCATTAAATCAATTTCGCATCTTTTTTCAAACTTTTGTTATGTTTATTACATTACATAACTAATTAAATATAAGAATTTATTAATAATTTTTGTAAAAATATAAAGTATGTAAATATATGCTAAGAATACATAATTTAACGTAAACATAAATAATATAGTAAAATATGTAATAAAAAATCGAAGATAAAGTAATCAAAATATAAATAATATGTGTACCAATTGCATAAAGTAATACGTTTATTATGAGATCTAAATTGGTTGCAGCAGAGAGAAAACATTTATGAGAAGGGAATATGGAAGTCTAGGCATTTACAGGGCTTATAACCTGTCATTGGCTGGTTTGAGTGGCCACTTTACTCACTATGTAACATTTCAATTCAGTTAATTTATTTTAATATAACATATACATTACAAGCATATATTCAATATGTACATATTATAAAAAGAAAAAAAATACATGAAAAAGACTCATGTCAAAGTAGTAAGAGAACCCTGCTCCGAACTTAACTTTTACTTTTACACAAACACCGGACACAGAACAGCATCTCTGTCTTTCTTGTTATAATTTCTATTTTTGTGCTCTTTCTTAAACATTTAAACAGATTTATTATAGTATTTTATTTTCATTTATTTATTTATTTATCTGATTAAATTTGGGATTTTTCCAGTTATTTCATTAAAATGAACCATTATGTATTAATAATACTAGAGCCAATTTCAAAAATTGACGTCACTTTCATTCGTATAATTATTCGTCGGGTAGTGAGAATAAATATTTTTTGTAATAAAATCTAGCATATTCATGCAAATTTACTTTCCAAATCCGATGCGAAAATGACAATAAACACAACTTCACCATTTAAATTTTTAAATGTATATTTATATCAAGTCTTGTATCCTATGTAGACTAGTATTACACCACAGCCATGCAATAGTTAAATTTAAAACAGTAAAATAAAAAAATGTCGCCTTCTCAAAAAATATCACGCGTCTGTTTATCTCTTCATCGTCATCATTTCCTTTCCGCACCGAATAGTGCGTAGGGTGTTGCATTAGTACACCGTATTTTATTACGAAAATGGCGCTATATAAGTTATCCACAATAAATCGCAGCGTATGTTGATAAAAAAAAATTACATGAAGGAAAGATGATCAGTCTTACGCTTCAGATACCAGTCCATGGACTTTATAATATTTTATCGTAAAAACACCCTTTTAAATTAATACTTCATATCAACCATGTCGGGAATCGAACCCGAGACCTCTAGCTTGGTAGGCAAACGCGATGACTATTGCACCACGAGGCCTACCTATTTCTTACCGGACTAAAAACTTTCAAATGTTAAATGCATTAATTCACAAAAAATACATTAACTTAATGAAAAATCATATCGTTTTCATTGTTAATCTGACGTTCTGCAATATATTGACATTCGGCCGGATTACTCGATTCAATAAACTATTCTATATAAATGTATCTACAACTAACTACAGTGCACACTCGCCTATAAGGAGAATTCATGTGTTTGCAAATGAGTACGCAAATGATATAGATATATTTAATACAACACTTTTGAATTTTAAAAGGCAGTGTATCAATTTATTATCTCTAAATTTTAATACTTAAATAATACTATGTTGTTTTATATTGTATACCTTCTATTAACTTATATCTGTATTTTTAATTATTATCTTTCTTCATTCTTCTTATTTTAAGATTCTGTTAATATAACCGATGGGAAAAAATGAACTTCTGTTCTCTCTACTGGAATATATGTATGTATGAACTACATGTAAGATAAGTTTTTATATATTTTTATTTTCTTTTTCTTATTACTTCATTTTCAATTTTTTGCTTGTTTTGTTTAAAATATATGTCTGTTCTTTATATATAAATATATGTAAAACATGTAAAAGCCTACAAGGCGTTTAAATAAATAAATAAATATTTTTGCACTTATCCCTCTCGGCAAATAACTTAACCAAAAAAACGACCACATACAATAAATTACTGCGAAACCGTGTGAATGATTACCAGCTACACATGTAACATAGCATATGTGAACTAATCCAACGACTTTTTATAAACTTAATACGAGTTTTTATTACTTTTCGCCACTTTCTATCACTTGCACGTAAACTAAACTACAATCAAAAATGCGTTTTGTATTCCGACAATTTCAAATATCCTATTATTTATTATCTTCTCTTACTCAACTCCACCTTCAAATTTTAACCTGGCTTTTATTTAAAAAGCGTCAATTTTTGGCGTTCACTGTAACCAATTTGATGACAGTTCATGTCTGAACTACATAAATAAATATATTGTGTCCAAAAAATAAATTTTTAAATAAATCATGTTTCATTTCAACCATGTCAGAAATTGAATTTAAGATTTCTTAGTGGAGAAAACAGATATCCACGTAAAAAACCATTATTTTAATGGTTTTGTACGTCTTAGTTTTATTGTATTACTTTTAAATGTAAATGAGAACGACCATGCATTTCGAATCGTGGTTCACAATTCGTGCATTCATAATATTAAATCCTTTAGATGTATTTCCGACTCGACTAATCAAATCGCTAATATTGTTTCTTTTTATTGATTATTGGAATGTTAAAATATTAATGTCAGCTGCTAAATGACTCATGAATAAAAAAACATGGTCTGATTTTATTTCAAATAAATGTATTCCCGTATTTTTTCCTTGGTATATAGCACTAAAGCAATATTTTTAATACACCATAGATATTTATTACTGGTGTGTCTCTGTTTTTTTGCTTTTTGAATTAATAGTTCTTTATGGCAGCTAGGACCATCCAAAAATCATAAAAGAACTCACTTTTATCTGCCGTCTTTATCGGCCGTACAGTTAAAAAATACGATGAATTATTTTGAAAAACTGAAGAAAATATGTTTTTCCATATAGTGCTTATGCGACTAAGCTATGAAATCATTTCCTATCTATTATCAAAGATGATACTACAGTATATATGTTCAAATCACGTCTAAAGGAACATCTCCTTTCTCTTCCTTAATCTCTCCTCCTTTCCTCTTGATTCCTTTTTCCCATTAAAAAGTATTTATTTAAGGTTATTTATACACAAATACAATTATTTCTATTTGTGTATATCTGTAATATCATATTTTTTTTTGTATTGAATATATTTAAAAACTTGAAATACAAAATTAAAACTTTTATTTTACTGGTTGGTTGTAAAAAAATGCCATTTAACAATAAGCTCACCAATGTACAATTAACATTGCCTACAAAAGAATAAATTAATAAATAAATAAACAATACTAACAAAGAAAATTTTACAATGAAATCGGTTCAGTTCTGAGGTGCGATAAACGGAAAAACGAAACCTCGATTTTTATTAAGCATAATCAGTCCGACGCTACATGCAGTTGTTTTTTTAGCACAATATTGAGGGGGGGGGGCATCTGCGAGAAAGTGACAGAAAAACTATGTACAAATTCCTGTCACCGCATTTCCACTTAACTGAATGATTCATCCGCCTAGAAATTAAAGATTTTTTGGACTACTGAAAATTGACATTTCATAAAGTAATAATTCGATAAACATATTCCTAAAACTAAAAAACGATAAGAAAACATGAATTATTAAACATCTCCATATAGTTTTAACGAGAATTTTTTCAATAATATATTAAAAAGAAACATTTTTAAAAAGGTTAAAAAACTCTAATAATGCAAACATATATTAATTGAAATAATCCAACAAAAAAAAACAAAGTTACGAAATTCGAAATTTTATAGTGTTACGATAAAATAAGGAATACAGAAAATGAAAATATCATTATTTTATATTAAATTGTTATCATTTGCAGTGCTTATGACCTTTCGTTGGCGGGTTTATGTTACCTATTTATATATGGTTATATTCATCATTCTGTTTATGTTTCAACATTTACATTTTTTTCAATTCTCAGATCTCTTTATTTTTAATTAAACGTGTTATAATATCATCAGTGAGCGTGAGTAAATTATAAACTGTTTTAAGACATTTAACTATAATTTTCATTTTTATGAATGACATAAAAACATGTGCACTCAGATTTAATTATTGTTATACCTTTCAGTCACTATTCCATTAAACATGATTTGCATCGCTGAGTTTATAGTAATCTACACTCTACACCATATTAGTTAAAACGTTATATAACATCACAATATTTTGTACCCGTAAGTGTATATCTTTGAATCCACTCAATTATATGCAATAACAACCTTACTGCATAAAAGCATAAATTTTTATACCTGTGACATTTTGCGTAAAAGTTCATGATAATATATCAATAAATGAATTTATAGTTGATCTAAAGAAGTTTTTTGAACACGTGTAAAAACAACATAAAATTTATATGTCCTATGTTTTTATTTTTCCTTCTCATGTACTCGTATTTAAAATTATATAAACTCTTATAAATAAACAACTAAAACAGTGTAAGTCACTCTCCAAGCACAAGAGTCTCTTTTTTGGAGAGTTACAGTGATAACATTTACTAGATGTGTAAAAGTAGTTTTGTTTAGAATTCAACGAAAACATGTACTCCTTATGAAAATTTATTAATAAAAAAAATAAAAATTTTAAGTAAAAAAAATATTTATTTTACTGTTTTGTATAATTATTTGTTTTAAAAAATAAATATTTGCGTTTTTATGATTTACCTAAATATTTCAATATATACTTTTTTGTAAAATTGATGAAGCGGGTAATGGGCCTGAGCATCAATGTGGCCACAAAGATGATGGTGTTTAGCCGAAACCCTCACAATAATGCTGTATTGCGAATAAATGGTCAAACAATCGAGAGAGTGACTAACTTTAAATACATCGGCAGTCAAATTACTTTTGATCTGGATCCGGATAGGGAAATTAGATGCAGAATAGAGATAGCACAATCGGCATTTAATGGCATGAAATCATTCTTCTGCAGTGATAGTCTTAATTTAAAACTGAGTCAGAGGATGGTCAAGTACTATGTGTGGTCAATACTGCTCTACGGGGTTGAAACCTATACTCTCAAGGTGAACTTCATGAACCGATTAGAGGCTTTTGAAATGTGTCTTCACCGGAGAATGCTGAGAAATCCGTGGACATATTTAGTGACCAACGTGGAGGTGCTGAGACGAGCCAGTTCCGAAAAAGAACGACTGTCCTTAATAAAACAGAGAAAACTCGCATATCTGGGCCATATCATGGGCGGAAGCAAATATGCGCTTCTGCAGCTGATCATGATGGAGGAGATCGAGAAAAAGCGTGGAGTTGGAAGGCGACATATGTCCTAGCTGAAAAATATCCGGGAGTGCACGGAGTCGAGGCGCTGTTCCAGTTGGCACAGGACCGGAATTCCTACTCTAGAGTGATCGCCAACATCAGGGAGACATGATATGGCACAGGAAGAAGAATTTAAATATATATTAGATAATGTGTATTTAGAAAATATATTAGATAATGAGAATTAAGTTGTGGTAAAGCGGGGTTTGAACCTCAGACTAGTAATCTGTGTGCCCCCGAATGAGCCACGAATCGCCTATCACGGCGAATCGCCATATGCCTATCACGAGCCTACGATCCGTAAGTCCGCTAGACTAGCCACGGAATTACAACTTGATTTTAATTTCAACTTTTATGAAAAAAATGCATTGTGATTAGAGAGAAAACTTACTATCTACCTCTTACGACAAAGGTCGCTCGTTACAAGTACCTTTATATGTTTAAAATTCATAATTTATTTGTGGCATAATTGACTGCACGTGCTCTAATTTTAAAAATTTATGGGTAAATACTAGTGTTGAAGTCTATTATTATATTATTATAATTGGATATTTTTTCATGAAACGCCAATTTTTTGGAAAAATCACCTTAGGGACGCTGTACAATAAACAAATATCCCAACACGTCTTCCAGCTATAGAGGGCATTGACGGTTGGGATTCTAGTTCCTCGTTTCCAATTATGAAATATTTTAATTACAACAAATAGTAGCTAATAAGAAATCTAGCCCCCCATCTTCGCTATTTTTTTAATTTCACCAAAATCCTGGTTAGATAAGTATTGCAGCTACTGAGCGTATGGGCGGTTGGAATTTTTAACCCTTTTTTCAGGTATTTGATAGTTGATAACATGTACATTTTGAAGATAAATTATCAATCGTTTTGCAGCTACAAAGCGCATTGACGAGTAAAATTTTAGCAACTACATATTATGTGAATAAATTTGCCAAAACGGTATGGTAAATTTTTCAAATGTTTCAACATATTAAGAAAGATATTCTAAGTGCAGCTTTTTCAAATAGTAGGTAGTTACTGCCGCACATGTGACTGATAGGCTGCTCGCTAATTCCTGGAATATGATAGATGCACATGTGTAGGTACCGAGGAATGATGCCAATTGTTCCAATGCCTTTTGTAATATTTTTTTAATACTAACTTTTACCCGTTGCGTCGCTCGCATGCTATTATGGAGAAATTAGTTTTGTAATAAATTAGTTTTGTCGTTTATCAACATAAATTTTCCCGATGAAACAATGTTTTTTTCGAGATAAAAAGAAACTTATAAATATTAATTGACGGTCCTCTAACTACCACAATGAAAAAATGTGATGATCTGTTAGTCTATGGCGACGTAGCATTGTTAATTATTGTTCTTTCTTTTCCGCGTCATTCTGTTCACAAATCCAAAATCCTACTACAAAATCAAAAAACTTTCGGAAAAGGGGATTTTGAGTATTATTCAATTAAAATGTATAACCTACTTCCACTATCTATTAAATAAATTTGCAACGAGAAAATGTTTTAAAAGGCTATAAAAAAATGGATAGTGGAGCTAGGTAGAAGTAAAATGGATTGTCTCATTCGCCCAAACCAATATTGAATCAACCGCTGCACAAGTGTATAGCTTATGTTAGGTTTTTGTTATTTTCATTGTGCGTTTTGTAATATAAAAGAAATTTAGATTATTTCAAATTTATTCTTTTTGACATTCCACTTAACCGCGTGCTCATTTTTAAATAATGTTGCTAATTGTTGATATATATTTTTTTTCATTGTTTTTTTTTTAATTCGGGGTGAAAAATAAGTATTTTTCTTTACTTATATCTCCGGCTATTTCTATGCAAAAAAAATCAATCGGTCACTCCGTTGAGACGTAAAGGAAACGCAAACAAACACACTTTCGCATTGATAATATTAGTGTGGATTATCGCAACGTGTAAGTATATATATTATGTGGTCACTTTACGTATGTATGTCCGATGTTAGTATAGGTATGATAGCGTCTCGCGTTATAATTAAACGTAAGCTTTAATCGATATCAGGTGATATCGATCTGGAATTCTCAGTGAATCGGTCGTTTTTGCGGGGATAATGTGTCTGGCTATAGAGAAACCTGTATGAATCAGTGGCGTGCGATTATTCCGCGACGTAATAAGAACTTTAATGGGCTTTGCGTAATTTATTTGATGAATTATTTCCTTTCTGCATCTGATGGTCAATATCGGGCTGCATTGATACACCAACCACAGCTGTCTTAATCATTTTCGTTATTTGAAGGTAAGATTATTAGTTTCACGCTTCATGTGCCAGTCTTGGGACTAATAAATATCGTAGTGTAAAAACATTTTTTATTAAAATATTTCATTTCAACCATGTATTCAAATAAAAAGTATTACTTACCCATACTTACATGTATTTTTTTCACAGAAAAACTGTGTTATTTTTCTATTTGATTATATTATAATTTGCATTTTATGTTATCATGATTTTTCTCTAAAACATATTTTGTCGTAAATTTGGCAAATCAGCATGATAAATAACCAGATTTTTATTTATTATTATTGAATCAAACCGTTTTACACACAATATCGTCCGGTTTCTGGAAAAGGTGGTAACTGAATCTTTTAAAATCTCTTTGTCAACCATCTCGGGAATTGAACTTAACATGAAACCTCTTGCGTGGTAGGTGAACTCGCTAATATTAGACCAGTAGTAGGAATTTATTTTAACTAGGTGTCTTAAATGATTCAGATGTCTATTAAATAATCAATCTTTACTAAGCACTAAAAATATTTTTAAGCTGTTTGAAATTTTTTTTACAATCATCATCAAATCCTTCGGACCTCAAGCATGATATACAAACGTGACACTTTACTACGAAGCAGACTTTTTTGCATGATTTCCTCTTTTAGGGTTTTTTGTCTGTGTCCTAGATAATATTGTAAATATTTTATTTTGGCATTTTGCTTGTGTTGCTTAAAATTTTAGAAAATTCTCTCCAAAAAGACGAATTGCCGTTTGAGTGGTAATCCAAAATACATGTAAAAAAAAATAAAATAATACGTGTGAAATGTTGGTGGCCTCCGTTGTGCTTAAACGTTTGACTCGCGCACGGAAGTTTACGGATTCGATTCCCGGTTTTTGTAAGCCTGGGTGTTTTGTGTTGTAATTCACCATTCTAATTTGGCCTCTTAGTCTGTTGTGGTGTTAAAAAATAAAATAGAAATATTATGAAATATTTTATGTGATGCAGCTTTGATTTTGCTTGAAGGAGAAGCACGCCCCTGGGGACGACCATCTAATATAAGCTACTGCCAATTTGCCCACTTGAATGCATCGTGACTTGCAATCATTTGTATTGGCACTAACTTCACTCAACAATGAGACTGGTCGTGTCTACAAGTCCACAAGACACACGCGACTTGTCCGTATATATTTTACCTAAATAGGGCACTAACACCTGGTAAAAAGGGCACGCTAATTCACACCGTGTCACCTAATCAAGCACATAAAAAAGGTTACTTTTTACGAAGTCTAACTCAATTTTTATCATATTAACTGGAAAGACGTGTTATTGTTTCAGCGGGTTGTTATTATTTGACTATTATTATGAGTATGCGTTGTAAACGTATTATTAAACTGTCATTCAAGTTACATTCCAGACGATTAGTGTGCGATTTCTGAGACGAATGTGAAAATGTTTGACCGCATTTGACGTACAAAGATTTTCCCACTTCGGAATTTTTCAATTAAGAAATAAAATTAGGGTTATAAAAGGCAAATGAGTTCATATATCTTATCATCATTGTATTCTATCAAATTTGAAAAATTAATCAAATTAATCAAATTTAACAAATGCTTTGATATGGACATGTCAAAAGTCGAAATAATTGGCGGGCGTGTATCAGAAAATATGTGAACTAAGAAGAAACCAGACCTGTATGCCAAGACAGTGTGATATGGCTTGCTATCCTCTCTGCCTACGCTAATGGAGAAACGGCGTGATAGTTTGTTTGTTTTGTTTGAATTTGATTTGAGACATTGCCCATACAAATATCTCGTTATCAGCACTGAAATTAGCAATACAAATACATTTTTTTTACCTATCTCGATAGATACTACGATTACACTAAATTTTTTGAAAAAGTTTTTTTTAAAAGGAAACTAACAGTTCTACATTTTATGCTATTTATCAGCATAAAAATGTTGTGTGGACTAATAACTTATGACAGGCTTCCACAAAGTAAAGAATTTGTAAAAAAAAATGCATTCATAAAATATTTATAGTAAAATAAAATAGAAGGGGAAAAAGACATGACAGAAAAATGTTTTGTGTTTTATTTATTTTTTATTGAAAATGAATAACCCTCTTAGTTTCTATTTAAGGGGCTTGTCAGCAGGTGGGAAAGAGACGATTTGGAAGGAAGTTATGAAAAATACATTACAACACCCAAACCAATTGAGAATAAAATCTTTTTTGGATTTTCTGTTGGTGGGAATCGAACCCGCGACGCCAGTTTCACAATAAGCCGTCAAACCATTTGCCTTATCTGTGGAAATATGCATACTTTCTAATAAACCCGTACGTTTAATTTGAGCCTTTGTTTAGCAATTGATAATATTTATAAATATGAAAAATAATTTTATCTCTCTAATACAATATTAAAAAAATATATGTTCGTTACATGAAATATTTACATATTTATTAATAGCAATAAAACTGTGGTTATTTTACTCTCGAATTGCTTAATAAAAACAAAACCAATGGCGCCCATTTTGCTTGCTAATTAAATATGTTTTGTTGAATGGCACTTTGAAAGCTTTTTGCTATCAAATTGCCGGTTTTATTGCGTTTTTCAAATAAATGAAATCTCAATTATAGATTTTAATTAGTTTCTTTTAGCCTATTTTTTTACGTATGTATCTTATCGCCTGACGCCTTGCCGATATAAATTGATCCAGTATTACTTCGAAAAGTTATATAAACCTATTCATGTTTATGCGTACCTGTTATTATCGATTAATTAAACAATAGAACAAGTTTGTTTCCTAGATATATTTTATCAAATGTATTATGTATAAAGATAATGAGTTTGAGTCCACACTTGCTTCATCCGCATTTTTTTTGCTAACACTTTGATCTCAGTTTAATCTTTAGAATATTTCAAAATGAATTGATGTTAAAAAATGTTATTTTTAAATTAAAACTTAAATGGGTTGAATCAACTTTCATAGTTTTACCGGTAATAAACTAATAAAGTATTTTGATTCCTTGAGGCACACCGCCAGCACTATTCACTTAAATCATGATTAGTTCTCCTTTACATACAACTGAAGGGTGGTCGATCGAGATAATAATTATATACAAATCAAAATCAATTTTAATTTACTGCCCTCTTCGTAAAAGAACCGTTTTTGGACCATTCATCCGTCAAGTTGATGAATGGTTATCAAATCAAAATAGTCAATTAATTTTACCAAAGCAACCGCATAATCAATTTAAGTTTTTACAAAACATTGTACCTGGATTAATAAGTGTAGATATTCGTTTAATAGAAAAAATCCATAAGAAGATATTCATTTATCGATCGGAACTGTGTTAAACTGTTATTAATTTTGTATTTTATGTATTGGAAATTATATCCGCTGGTGCACGTTAAGGAGCGTAGATAAATTTTAATTTTCTCTGTACTTTTTGATCTAGAAAAAAAAATTTTTTTTCATTGACTTTACCTTGGGTACTTGTAATATTTGAATGAAAGTAAATGTACATTTACAATAAAAAAATATTTAAAACACGTGCTCTTAATTGTATGAAGGCAAATTATTATTATTTAATTATGATCGGTGGAAAAATATTGATGGTAAAATTTAATTAACTTATTCTAAAAAACATATATTTTCATTTTCCGATATATTTTTTCTAAAAAACATTATAATTTTCACTACTGATACGCGTTTCGTTATATATAATTGATTTTACTAGGCAATTAATTGGAATGTACGTAGGTATACTTAATAAAATAATGCATTTTTTATAGATTTAGGGAGGAATATCTATGAACGTATTGAATATTTTAGTTTTACCGTAGAAATAATATTAGTCATACAAACTATGCACATTGAAGTAAATGAAAATAAAATAATATGAGTTATACTAAATTTTTCCTTAACTTGTGACTTTGGTAAAGTTACGTTTATTAATTGATATGGAAAACATCGATCTTAGTAAATCCATCATAATACATTTTGCTCGTATATTCTAGGTATTATTTGCATAGCAGATAAAGAAAATGAACGAAATCTAAACTAATAACCAAGCATATAAAGCAGTAAAATGTGTATTTCAGGATGACTTAAATATTAAAAGTAATGAACATACGATTACATAAATATTAAAATTAGAAAAAAAAAGAATTAAAAGATCCATACATTATGTAAGGCTGAGATAAGCACTATCGACAAAATCAAGAAAGGAGCTCCGCGTGGTTTGGACATGAAGAACGAATGGACAGTGAAAGAACGGCTAAAAATATTTAAAATACAAATGTTGAGGGATGCAGAAAAAGAAGAAGACCGAGAAAGATATGGCAAGACCAAATCTAACAAATACTTGATGACGAACATATTAAAATAATGTGCAATAATATTTGTGCATGTTAATTATGTGCACAAAATAACACTGGGAAACATACAAGACGTCGACATAATATTAGTCAAAAATGCTGACATACACAAATATAACACCAGACAACAACAACAATATCATATTGAAAAAGCAAAGACAAGCACAAGACAGTCAAAAATACTACATAATGGACTTAAACACTACAACGACTTACCTTACTACTTGAAAACTTTTACTGGAGACAAATTTAAAATCAATCTGAAAAAGCACATGATGACTGAACTAACTAGACTTGGCGAGACATAAAATGACTAGACAATATTAAATTTCTAATGTAACCCTAACAGGTTTTTTAAAATTGTAAATAAATCAAATAAAAATAAAAAAGTCGGAATAATCGGCGCGCGTGCATGAGAAGATGTATAAATGTAGAGGAAGCGAGGTCTGTATGCAAAGATAGAGTGATGTGGCGTTCTATCCTATCTGCCCATCCTTACGGTAAAATGGCGTGATGGTTTGATGATGTTATAGACGGTCCACTTTTTCAAATACTTGTGTGTTGTAGGAACACAAATAATGTTTAATCCACAACCTCATAAGGGGAGTTTTTGTAACATCTGAACACATTGCGCAAAGAATGAAATAATGTTTTGTTTTCTTTGCTAACATAAGTATTTTATCCTTATTATTTTGTAGTTGGTGTTGTTGAACACACATTTTACCGGTTTATGTTATTTGCAGTAGTGTATAGTTATGGATAACAATAAGATATTGATATGAATGTTAACCAACGGAGTCTGGGAATAGGGTAAACGGTGCACGGTATTTTATTACGGAGAACAAACGATTGTTTACCACCCACATAAATACTTCGTTTGTACTGAGATTATTCTTAACAAGGTAATGTTGCTTGCACTAATTCCGTATTAGGTGAAACATATATGTAATTTAAAGTAGGTACAGAAACACCATGTCATTTTAATACTCCAATGTTCCAATTCATCTCAGAAATCACCAAGACCAGTATTTTAATTTACCATAAACAAATCCAGCTCTTTTTATATTTGAAGTAGTAACTGTGCGGTTACTCATTATACGAGTACAATTGAAATCAAAATAAAAACACTGTATTTTTAAGGAAGCTTATGTATCTTTAAAGACATTTTAGACAATTCAACTGGAGATGCAGGAATACCAATCTCAATTATATGTCTTCCTGCAAAAAGCACCACTTTCCTTTTTTTCCCATTACCCAGATTACCACGCGTGTAAGGGAAAAAAAGAGGAAAAAAAAACACTTGATTTATTGGGTCCACGTGTAGTATTTAGTGAACATGATAGAAATAAAATAAAAAGGAATCAATTCATTAATTACGTAAACCTTGACCAAGAAGCTTGTTTGCTTTGAAACCGGTTGGTGAAAAATAAATATTAGTACTTAAAAACAAAGTTGTTTTATTTATTTTATTATAATGAATAACCACAAAGTTAGTGCTTCAAATATAAACTTTATAAATTGTCATCTTTTCAAATATTACTAATTACACTAAATTTGATCATATCGTTGAATCGCTGCTAAATAATATTTAAAAAATACAGTTCATTACGTGCTGGATTAAACAGCTCGTAAAGTAATGCAGGCTATAATTGTCAAATAAATAAAGTTATCGCGTAATCACCTTTTTTCTTCGAAATGATTTATAAGTACTCAATGTCAATTTGCCATAAGCTAAGTAATTGATGAAATAGGAAATAAATCAGTAATTTTCCCAATGTCACATGTCTATCATGGATGTTGCACAACCTGTCTCTCTTTCTATCTCTGACCTAAAATTCCATATAAGACAAGTGGTAAGAATGAATCGAAAACAAGACAGAAGTGAGAAATCTAGCAAACAGAACTACTCTGCTGTTTTGCGGGCAATATTCTTCCGCAAATCAATTCGTTTTATTAATTAACATACGTGTTTTTATTTCACATATTTTCTTTCAAAGGTATGCCAAAAAAAGCTATAAGTTTCCAAAAAGACGTCATGAACTCTTTGATTCTTAAATCTCATTTATTTTTTTAAATATTTTTTTAATGTAATGCAAAGGTCTTACTAGACAATTGCCTATAAATGTTATTTTTTTCTATTATTGTTTGTATTTGATTTAATCTACCACCGTAATACAAATACTAACCTGTACTCATATAACTTTCTAACTTGGATATTTTTTTCTAATTGTACGAATCAAAAGTGGAAGTACACTGGTTCATTGTACGAACGTTTACAAGGGAGAGAGACACAGTTTATAGTGACACAATTACGAACGACCCATGCCTGTGAACTTGCCCCGACTCGCTAGAAAATCCGTGTTGAGTTGGGGCACTTCTAATGCATTCATAAACATACATACACACATATACACATATATATTCGCATATACATATTCACATCATATTTTATACATACAAACTATGTTTATTCATACCATACTACATATCATTTATATACCTATACTATACCATTATATTACATTTTACGTTTATACATATATATTGATCGTTACCAGATGTTCCACATTATATTGCAGTGATCCATTTCCATTCGAGCACATTCTATGTTATTTGAGTTTATTTTAGGCTAATATATATTAGTAGGTATATTTATTTTGTCGGTAAATTTAATTTATTAAGTACATCACATTTTAAACGGAAAAGGTAAACTTATATAAAGTATTCTATTTTTTGTCATTTAGAAACGATCTGGGCTGATATTCCGAAAGCATTTACAGCGCGCTATAACGCGTATTTAGTACGTAAAAATGCGCTTTAATTGCGTTAGGAATTCCAGCCCAGGGTAGTAAATTTATATTACATAACAATTTGATTTTTTATGTAAGCGTGGGTATCAATGTTTTTTTTTCAATTTCATGACCTCAAAACTTAATCAAAAACATAAACGACGTCTAACATTTTGTGTGGAGCCCTTTACATAAAAAGTTTAGAAAAATTAATTAAGTTACCTTATTTTTTTTACTTTATTAGGAGATTTTCTAGATTAAAGTTGTGATAATTACAATTTATATGCAAGAACATATAAATTATATTGATTTGTTAAACTCGTTATTTTTATCTCATATTTTGTTGAATAAATAGAAAATCGATTACTTTCTTCCATTTTATTTTTAAATATTCATCGAAATGATATGAACATTTCAAAAATCGTAGAAAAAGTTTTCAGATTTACTTACATTATAATTTCACGAGTGATTTCCACTTTTGATAGTACATCTTTTAATTTTAATTACATTAAAATAATTCACAGGCTCACATTTGATTGATATTGCTTTATCAGAGTTAAGTTAATTCATCCAAAGGAAAATTGTGGAAATAAAAAAAAAACCACTAATAGTCTTATTTAAAATGTAAATAAATAGTAATACGTACGTTGGTTCACTTGTTAACATTTCACAGTCACTTGTATTTTTACTTGTAACAAGTATAATCATACTTTTTGGACAAAACAAAACGTATTTTTCTGTAATAATACGCTTTTTCATGAAGCGCAATACAAAATGATTGCTCAGGCAAACGAGTCCAAATTGCCAATTATTTTTCCCTGGGTATAATAATTCCCGATTCGTTTAAAAATAATAATAACATATTCGTATGCAGTTTCCTTATTAAGGGTCTTCATCATTTATACTCCCCACTTAAGGCTGACTTTCTCCGCCAGAAACCGCCGGAGATTTAGCTTAAAATTCCAATTTGAATTGCATTCAGACCGCATGGCTATTATGGAAAAATATCGTTTTTGCGACCACACGCTCCCAGGCGGCCGGATGAGGGCTTAACATACTTTGACAAGGTAATGCGGGCAGATTGTCTATAACGTACTCCGCAACTCGGTGGAAGCCTTCATTCACTCATAAATAATACAACTTCTCTTTTCTTCACACTTTAACTGTGATATTATTGACTTTCCTCTGTTTTTAATTCGACTTCCTTGACTCTACATTACGTACAAGGTTGTCATATATTTTACAAATCAACAATAAAAAAATGTGAATATTACACAGTGCGTAAAGTGGCCACATAAACCAGCCAATGACAGGTCATAAACTTCTATATTCCCTTCGATATTTTCTTCGTCTCTGTTATAATATATAATAAAAAATATCCGTATTTTTATAATGAGGAAGTTCAGTGGTATTTAAATGTTTTATTTGTTAATAGACTAATAAACTAAGCCATTTTTTTTTTCAATGCTTTTATATCGTTTTATCAGCGTTACTTTTATACATCGTATTAATAATTACAAAAAATAATATTCAACTCGCTGCGAGATCTTTTAAAATTAAAAGTGCAATATCTCATAGCTACTCAAATCTAAGTTACCAACTTGTTCCAGAAACTCGACGATATGGTCCCATTTAAGCAAATCATGCCTAAAAATACTGTACTTTAGAGAATCAAAATAGCATATATTTTTTTTAAGTGTTACAACAGTACGAGAATAAGTTTGACTACCAAATTAAGTATGTGCGATCTTTAAAGAATTTACATAAAGATATTTAGTAAAAATCACCAAAAGTTCCGCAGCGGTTTAATGGCTTAAGCACTCATGTACGTACTTGTCAGGTTTGATTATTGGTGTGATTTAATATTACTAAATTGTGATTCTTCATGAGCCTAAAGGTCTATTTACACTAATAAATTACAGCACAGCATACTCGAGCTTAAGGATAACCACATTATTTTATCTCATGGGGAATCGAACCTACATCTCTGTGCATGAAGCAAATTTTTTCAACAATGTTTTGAGTATGTCCAAATGTGTCTCTAGAAGTTTTTTTAATGTAAATTTGTTGCAACGGAGAGTGAAACATTTTTGTAAAGGGAATATGAAAGTCTTGGCATTTACAGGGCTTATTACCTGTATTTTTTTGTTATTTGTTTATTTTTCCATACATACATGGAATTTTGATTACGAAAATTCACCTAAAATTAAGCTCATAACATAAATTGGAAAAAATGCCTATAAACACAGCGTATAAATATGGTATGACATGACCATGAAAAGAAAAGAAAAGAAAAGAAAAAGAAAAACAATAAAAACATAATATGCTTATATTACGAAATCAGGATTTATTTGCAGTACGCATTTTTTTTTATTTTTTTTTTTTATTTAAAACGGTACTGCTACTTTCTTCATTGGCTAGTTTGAGTGGCCACTTTAAACACTGTGTAACGTTCACCATTCTGCCTACGTTTAAACATCCGCATTTCCTTGACTCTTCGCGGAAACCTATACTATGTGGGTGAGATTCATCCGGCTGAACCATTTCACCTACTAGGCAACGCCTGAAAACCATGTTTAAATGTGTATGCTTTTTATACCAATCCGTTTAATCAGCAATGTTTTGAAGATGTCAAAATTTTTGCAGACGGGCTGGGTTTCCTTCGTCGGGAGTTATTTAGATCTGAATTTATCCCCGGAAACATTTTTGAGAAAGGAATATGGAAATCTATTCATTTAAAGGAGTTACGACGTAGGCAGAATGGTGAATGTTACTCAGTACGTTGAGTGGCCACTCAAACCAGCCAACGACAGGTCATAAGCCATAAAAATGCCTAGACGTCCAAAAATGTTTCTTTCTCTGTTACAACAAGTTTTTTTAGTTTGATAATCTGTCTTATTTTCATACATATTTTCCTGTGACACAGATAATCAAAATTAACCTATTTTACCAATGTAATGAGACATTATTTTGTTGAAATTTGGCTACGTCACTTGTTGTGTTTTTCTCCATTACTTTATTGGAGCGAACCTAATCAGAAATGAATTGTTTAGACGTAATTTGTAAATGATCGTTATCGTAATTGAGAATACCATAATGACTGTAATTATACGGGAGATACAATCCGATATACCTTCGTACTGCTGTAAAATATTCCATATAGAGCTTTACGTGACGCTCTCATACTTAACTGTTTTTCAATATACTTGCTACGAACAATATCAAACTGAATTCAATTAAAATTATCATTTTCTAAAATTATTATAAGTTTTTTTTAAACTTATAATATTGTGTACCATATTTACGTGTATACTTATTTTTTAAATGACTTAAATTGTTATTTTTATTACTATTTTTTTAATATTTCTTTTTTATTGTTTTTTTTTTAGACAAAAGAATTTTATTGTTTTTTTTTTATACAAAAGAATTTTATTGTATTTAATATACTTATATTTTGTACCTCTTAAAATAAAAAATATAAAGAAACTTTTCTTTTTAAAATTTTATCTGCACACATAGTTTAATTATTTTTTTTATATCTAAATATGTTCTTTATACGAAACTTCTGTGTTAAAGTATTTATGTAACATATTAGATTTTTGTGATTTTCACATTACATTGAAATGTTTAATTTTTTTTAATATAATATGTATCTGTGTAAGGTAAAAGGCACTGCGTGCCGTGTATATTGATAAATAAATAACTAAATTTATTTAAAATATTTAGGCCTAGTGGTGTAATGTCAAAAACGTTGGTGGATATAAAATATTTATTTAAAAGGGCATTTTCACACAAGAATATTTCATAGTCCCTGGACTGGAACCTGAAGCGTAAGACTAATCATCTTACATTCATGTAACAAAAATGATCAAAATACGCTGAGATTGGTGTACCAATGCAGTGTCATATGCACCATAAGGTGCATTTGGCAAAGGGAATGATGATGATGATGAAAAATGTAACAGTAATTGCAATAGGTATTAGGATTCCCGGTGAGAACACAAATACATTATTGTGATTTTTCTCAAGCCTGGGTGTTCTGTGCTGTTATTTACCACTGTAATTGGGACTTCTGGCCTGTTGTGAGGCAAAAAAAATACACCTACTGTAAATCATATTTTCTTCAATTTGTTGCGTAATTAACCAATTCTTAATGATTACTTCAAATAATGTACGATATATTCTGGCCAATTAATAGTGCAATTTTAAAAACCAAAAAATCAAAACTAACAACTTTTGTTATTGATAGAATAATGAAATTTATTTGGTTTCGTTGAAATTTCTTATAAAAATATTATCATCGCTATCCCTTTATCTGCACCTGACATGCATTATATTTGTCTATGTCCGGGTGAATAAATAATACAGTATAGTGTGCGAAATAGAACTAGAACCCTCGACGAACGTTTTTTACTCGATGGCTGCTCTCAGGTAAAAATGCTAAACATGGAAATCGAGTGGAGATAAATCCGCCTCGTTTTGTAGTGGTTGGTGCAATTGCTTACTATTTTCTTGAGTATGATTCCTAGCAGGGTGGAGGTGAAATGTGTATTCAAAGTTTGTCTAAGAAACTCAAAATAATCCTGACTTAAAACAGAAAATTTTTAACTAGACCAAACCACAAGAGTAATTTGCCATTATTTATATCCAAAATGTTTCTAAAACACAAATTAGTCAAATGTAAAGACATGAGATATTCGTGTATTTAATTTTTATTATTTTAAATAAAATTAAAAAAATTACTGGTAATATTTTTAAGCAATATATATTTTATCTTTAGTAACCACTTAATTGAATACAAAAATAGGTTCTTGAATATTTGTGCCGCTGTGCTCTATTTTTAACGGTGTTGATTCAATGCATTTTCTACAGTCAAATTGTGAATATTACCATCTGCCTTACCACAATGCGGTTACTGGTCACTTCTACATAACCAGACGAGTGTGTGTAAGTACGAGTGTATGTAGTGGTGTGAGAACCACTTTTGTTAGGAAATTGGGTGAAAACGAAAGCATTCTTCAGAAACCGAAGGCCAGTGGAGAAAATAGCGAACAGATATTTGTAATGAGGATAAAGAGTAAATAAAATATTATTTTTTTAATAATACTGATTATATTGGTAAATGGTGTGAAACTCATAGAATTAGCTACTCTAAATGAGCTCACCGTTGGCGGTACTATCTTTCCCCACAAAAGACCCAGATTAAATGCAACAAATCTTGTCTTGACCCTGATCACCCTCTATAATAATGGGCAGAGGATCGAGAAAGTCGACAGCTTCAAATACTTGGGAGTTCACATAACTTAGTATGGTGGCAATCACGAAGAGCTCACAACCCGCCTAGGAATTGCTGAAGCAATTTTAAACACGTCGTATGTTGTCTGGAGATTTAGTCTATACTCAGTAAAAGCGAGATGCCAATTATTCGAGTCTTGTATAATGCCAGTACTCCTACATGGGTGCAAATCCTGGCACGTTATCAAAACAAAAACACTAGTTTAAAAAAAATATTGGGTATGAATTGCTTCGATTTCATTACTAATATTGAGCTTTGAGAACGGACGCAGCGGCTTCCTATAACGAGCGTTTTAAGGGTGTGACGGTGGACCTGGCTTAGACACGTGTTGCGAAGCCTTAGAAGAGTCTTTAGACACTTTTTCACACCTACGCCTGTGGGTTCTCGTCATCCTGGAAGGCCGTGGATGACACTTTTTCGGCTTTTTTCCATGGACTTTAAGCATGTAAGTTGAAGGAAACAAAAAAGATAATAAAAGTACAGCAATGCCAAGAAATCGAAGAGATGAGAAAAAATCATTTTAAAAACTTCTTATACTAAAATTTAATTATAGATACGTTCTAAAATTAAAATACTACGTATTTTTCATGTTTCAATTTGGTTAAGACTGATCTAGGTTTTTTTTTAATGTTCTCAATAACCCTTTCCTCTGAACGGTTGGTCAGTCAGATTTAAGTGTGTAAATTGAGAGCCAGCAACCTGTTGTACACTGTAAATTAGTTATTCAGTGATTGTATCCACAACAAAGCGTCTCAATGTCTGAGTTGTTTTAAGCTCGCCACACACACCGCACCGCCATTGCTCTATAGATTAAAGAATCTGCCTACCATTTCTCACGGCCGCAATTCGATAATGTTGTTTTGTTGACTCGAGAACTTGCTTCTGCTTTACAACTTTTACTGGTGCCTACTTGCAAGGTTTGATTAAACGAACACTCAGACTTGTACTTAACCTTTGTTAATTTTTACGCAATTTACTCAACTATTAATTAATCATGACAATACGAAGAAGAATAGACGATACGCTTCGATGTGAGAAACAACTTTTAGAAAATAGAGCATTTTTACTCGTATGAGTAAATGACTAATTTACAATAGCTGATATGTTTGGTGACACTAAATACTAAGATAGAAGGTTTGGCGTCGAAGCTAACGCCACCGATCTTTTTGAGTCAAAATAAACTAATATTTGTTGACTCATTCATTTTCGGATTCCATTGAATTTTTCATAATATCAATAAACATTTTTTGCATTGACATTTTTTGGTGAAACTGCATTTTAATTATAATTATAAAAATACGTATATAGTTATATTCCACTTTTAATTATGATTTTTATAAATAACCGCATTTTGTCGTGACCGACATCATCAGACTGGTAGGATTTACTATATAAATAAAACACGAGTGATACTTTAATCCACAAATTTGGAATATCCAGTGACCGGTTTCATCGCTGTCGCGACATCTTCGAGACTGGTATCTTTATAAAAGAGTTAAATGTATTTATACAAAACAGAGGTAAGGATAGATAATTCAAAGTTAGAAACCGGTCACTGGATATTCCAAATTTGTGGATTAAAGTATCGCTCGTGTTTTATTTATAAAATAAATTACAATGAACTTCCATCAAGAATTTTCACTTACAAACTTAAATGTTTTAGACTGGTAGGAGATTAAACAAATCTCTACAAATGTTATATACAAGTGCAAGCAGGGGTATCAATCATGATGACAAATGTTTTTTTAATTTCTTGGGTTTAAAGTAATTAACACTTATACAATTTTGAAAAATATGTAAAATAAAACTTAGTTTTTTGAGTGTAATCGTATTTACAAATACGAACACGTTACAGAGATATCGCCATTTGACTCGCCCTTCTAGTTGCGCTATGACTCCGGACGCCACCTCAACTAAAAAGATTAAGTAATATTCGTAGTTTTTGGTATTAATTTAATCGGTTAACTGATATACTCTGACATCTAGCTCAGGTAAAGCTAGCGTTGGACAACTAGTTGGGAAATTTCCAGATGTGAGGGGATCAAGGTCATTAGGATTACTTGAAAGAGATGGCAAGGGCCGGGAATGGCTTTGATTTGGTTACTGAGATTTTCATTTAAAACTTATATTAAATTAGTTGCTGATAATGTTTAGTTACTAATCTGATCTAATAGTATTTTACTATGTTTTATTGAGAGGGAGAAACAGTTCAAGTACTCGGGCAGTATCATCACTGAGAATCTAGACCCCGACTTTGAGATAAAATGCAGAATACAGGCGACCCGTATAGCATTTAAAAAAATAAAAAAACTTATTTGTGGCGATGTGTATTGGGATCAGAGCGCTATTATTAAACTGGAAAATGGGAATACTTCACAAGGTATTCCCATTCAGGGATGGGTCCGACAGGGTTGTGGTCTCTCGCCTACTTTGTTTAACCTGTACTCTGACTTGGTTTTCAAAGAAGCTCTGATTGGTACAAATCTCGGTGTGAAAGTAAACGATCTAGCCATCAATGATATTAGATATACAGATGACACCGTTCTAATTGCAGATAATCTACAAGACCTTTAAAAACTGCTTAATAAGATTAACTCCGTCGGTGAACGTTTTGGTTTAAATATTATTGGAAACAAAACTAAACTAATGGTGTTTAGCCGAGAGAGTCATCTCAATGTAAATCTCCAACTTAAGGGTATCAATATTGAGAGAGTGAAACAGTTCAAGTACTTAGGCAGTATCATCACAGAAAATCTAGACCCCGACATTGAGACAAAATGCAGAATAGAACCAGCCTGAACAGGATTAAACAAAATGAAAAACCTTTGTGACGATAATATAAACCTTAAGCTGAGACAACGAATAGTTAAATTTTAAATATGGTCTGTCTTACTGTACGGTGTAGAGGCGTGGACTCCAAAAATTATTATTATAAACCACCTTGAAGCATTTGAAATGTCTATCCACCGTAGAATGTTTAAAATATCTTGGACCGAAATGATAACCAACAATGAAGTATTACGTAGAGCCAATACGAATAGGGAACAATTCACCGCCGTCAAGCTCCGTAAGATTTCATATTTTGGCCATTTGTTGAGAGGTAATAAATATGCCATACTTCAGCATATCATGGAGGGGAAGAGGGCTCGGAAGAAAACAACTTTCCAGGCTACGAAACATCCAAGCGTGGACCAGGATTAGAACTGTGGAGGAGCTGTTTTGCTCTGCTTAAAATAGGGAAGCTTTCTCTCAAGTAGTCGTCAACGTCAGGAGGACCCGACATGACACTCAATTCTTTTGTCTGCTTATGTTTATTATTTTATGGTAATTGCAAGCAATAAAATTAAAAGCACCTCGCAATATTTTAACAGATGAGATTTATCGTAAATTGTCGCCACGCCCGTGTATGTAACAAATCAACACAAAAATTCTAAATAAAAAAATCTCCGTTTTCATGCCGTCGCCATTTTATAGAAAAGCGTCATTGCGTTTTACTACCACAATCGGCTACGGTTAGTCACTCGACTGTGAATTACTTCTGTAGTCTTCTTTTAAAACAGTTAATTTGAATAGAATCTCGTTATTATTTAACTGAGCTCATTAAAAAGTCTTTATACGACTTTGTTCCCATTATTTTTACTATCAATTTTCTGTTCAGTGTGGCAAATCCACAAAACACATCAAAAGCGAGATACACTACTCGTTTTTTAACAAAGTTATTTTATGAACCCGTCAAATATATTTGCATTTTAAAAACAAAAGAAACTCGGCAATTAAGTTTCAGGTTACTTGGTCACGTTAGTATTTTAAAAGTTTGAAATAACATGTAAGGTAATTTTTTTCAAAGTTTTATTATAGATAATAAATCGTCCGAGTATATATAAAAAAGTACTAGGTGAGATATATAACAAGTAGTGAATATACGTAAGTTAACAGCTTAAATATTATCAATTAATGATAAGCAATGTTCGAATAAGTGTAGATGTAAATATTGTATTAGACTATGTTAATTATTTTACTAAATATATTGAAAACAAATAAAAATGAAGCAATATTCTTCCCGATAAAATATAAACTAATAGTTCGTCATCCGGTGCTCAGACATAAGTGTTATTAAAAATAAAATAAGAGAGTAATATTCAACAAATCGTCTCTATAGTTCGTTGTTGTCCAACAGCCCATTTTAAAAGAAATTGAGTTAATTGTGCGGGAGTTCTGAGAAAGCCTTGATTTATAAAATTCAAATAAAAAAATATTTTCTTAAAATTATTCAAGGGGTTTTTTAACGAGTTTTATCTTAAGTTGTGGTCATTATTTATTGCAATTTCATTAAAAAAACGTCAAAGCTCAATATCTGTAGATTTGTGTTGCGGTCAAATAGACAAAAACGAATTGGAGCGACGAAATTTCAAGAGAGTTGGAAATCATTTTACTGAAGGATATGTGAAAGTCTAGACATTGACAGAGCTTATGACATGTCATTGGCTGGTTTAAATTACAACTTTACACGCTGTGTAACATTTACAATTCTGACTCTGTTTAAACATCCACATTTCCTCGCCGTTTGTTATTTGTCAACCATTTTTGCACAATAAACTATTCCTTCTTATACCGTAGATGAAGACAATAATAAAAGCCGTTGCTTCTTTGTAGAGATTATTCTTGAAAAATTAACGTTTTGTAACTCGGGAGGGCTTCGGTACTGCAGGAACACGACTGTTGTTTCGGGAGCTAAGCAAGCAAGGCAGTTGCAGGAGAGAACGAAATACTTATTTCATTTTTTTTTATAGCCTCTATGAGTAGCTCCACATATGTATTAGTGACCGATCGAAACAAGATTTTAAAACAAAACCGAAAACAAATTTCGGCATTGATTTTCGTTTTGGCTGAAACCCAAACTTATTCAAATAAGTTAAAAGTCACTTCGAAACGCCCAAAATTAGGCGTTTCTTGTTACCTTACAAGTTCATTAAAATAAATATTTAATAAAATACACGATGAAATAAAAAGCATTAATTTAACGTGACAACTAACAATACTCAACGGTTGACAGGCGAAAAAAACTTAAGGTCACCGGTCACGCGGCCGAGTCGAGAGCAAAAAAATGCACCCCAGTACAGCCGAATATAATCAGACACATCCCGACCGCAGGTTTCTATTAAGTCGAAGAAACTGTCTGAAACCGAAACCGAAACTTCGGCCAGATACTGCCATATAAAAACCAAAATATGCATTAAATGCACTGGAGAGAAACAAACAAATATTACACTATAAAACGTGTTTATTAAACGGCGTACAAAATCTTATATTTATAAATCAATCAAATGTTTTTGTAGAGGATTTGAATAAATATTTTTTACCAGCGAATTCCCCTTTGTTTTTTAAAACAATCAAAACCGGTCAAACATCATTAATCCCTAAATTGGACCAAAGTTACATTACGTCATAAGATCCGATTTGATACAGACCACTGACTTAACTACATTTTCATCCGTGAAGGTTCAGGAAAAGAGAAATGATTAGAAAATACATTATGTTTTACTGTGTTGTACGTTTTTTAAACATTTCTATTAATAAAGTTTCAGAATAAATCCAGACAGTTAGATTTCAAGGTTGAAACAAGTCCACTTAAAGTTTAAATTAAAAGTTGTTTGTACAAATCCATAAACAAAAAGTGATCAGAAATTGGTTAGAATACCAAAAAAACGTGAAAAATCATTTATATAATCAAAATCATAGAAATAATCAGTGGAAATAATAGTGTAATGCGTTCGAATGTTAGAATCAAATAAACGTATTTGTACTTATAATATTAGAAATCAAACACTGATTTGAGTCTACTGAACACTTTATTTTATTTTACAAATATAAACATATAAAAATAAAAACTTCGTGACAATTGTTTCGCCTTGTTAGGGCATTTTCAAACGAATGTGAAGATTATATGGATTTAATCCATTTGAATTACTTGTAAATAAATATATAAGCTTTATTTTAAACAATTTTTGTTTAAGATACCAGTTTCAGAACACAATGATTTGGTGACGTTTCTATCTAGACGTTAAATATTCCGAAAATCAGACGTCTGAATAATTGTGATTTCCTCGCTAATATTTTATAAATATTTCCACTGACGCAAATGAACTTAAGCACGATCGCTCTTACCGCGATTGTCCACAGTCCGACCCGAGCTCGGACGACAGACATTCTCATCCGATGGGGGAGGGGGGGGGGGGGTATCTTTATAACGATCTACTCTACGACACTTAATATTGGCAACAGATTTACCATTTTATTTGTTCAGTAAATTATTAATACCTTTAATTCGAGAAATTCCGAGATAATTTTCCATTACTTAACTTAAAATAAATTCAAAACTCATACGAAGTCTGTCATATTGATTAATATAACACAATTTACTCTCATGTAATTGATAAGCTTTGCAACCATTTACTATTATTTTAACATGACTTAATCAGTATTGTAACTACATTCTGTTTTGTTTTTTTTCTCGTACTTCAAAGATGTTTATTTTTATTTTGTTATTTTTGTTTTATATAGCTTTTTGTAGTACAGTTTAATTATACGATGTCAATAATTATGGTTGTACTTGTATGTTCAATATTATATTTTGTGCCTTTTACGTTATTTTTGTAAAACTTTTTTCTTTCCTTATTCTTTAAATTTAAATTTATCTTATTTCTATTAGTGTATATAAATATATGTATTTTTATTTTATTTGCAACTTTTAAGTGCTTAACATTTCTTAATTGTTAAATTGCTTTTATTTTGATGCGGATAATGTACTTTGTCAAAAGCTTACATCACTGTGAAAAATCTATATTGACTGTTTTTACAATTTTTGTTTATATATATTCTTATTTTCCTTTTACAATATATTTTGTAAAAGCTGTTGTTTTTTTTTCCCAAATAAAAATAAATAAACAAGTTTATTTTACTAAATGTTATTAAAATGTTTGACCACAAAGTTAATGTTTTAAATATTAATTATGTAAGGTTTATTTTAAACTATATTTTGCCTGCGACTTCGTTCGCATGGTAATAGAGAGAAATTAGTTTAGTTATGAATTATTTTTGTCGTTTACAAATAAAAAAAACTCCAATGGAATAATATATTTTTTCGATATAAAAGTAGCTTGTATCGATTTCTGGTCCTCTTACTATCTCAAAAAAAGCAAACCAAACTAACCATATATAAGACAAGTCAATTATAGAAATTTAAAGAATTAATATCAAATTGATTTTGTTTTACATCCCACCTTACTGCCTACTCATTTTTAAATAATGTTTCTGCATATATTTTTTCTCATATCAGAAAAGAAATACTTCAAAAACATCGATTTTCATTTTAAATAAGGAATAATAAAATAAACCCGCATTTCCATGTTTGTTGATATTGATGTAAAGCGTTAGTTCATATCGTAATACCTTCATGAAAGTCTAGGCATTTACAGGGCTTATGACCTGTCGTTGGCTAGTTTAAGTGGCCACTTTACACGCTGTGTAACATTTATTATTATGCCTTTGTTTAAACATCCAGATTTCCTCAACTCTTCTTTTGTGTTGACTTTTGTGAAGTAGAAGAGTTGAGACTTTTATCGTTTGGTAGAAATTCATTCGGCTGAACCAATTCACCGACTAGGCAACACCTGAAAACAATTTTGCGATTTTTATACCTCTTCCTTTATAAAATTTACAAATCTGCTTTCTTTCCATACTTTTACTTTTATTTGCTTTTTATATATCTTGATATTTTTATGTTTTTTTATTAAGTGTTTTTGTATTATTTAACTTAGTACCTACTATTATTTAACATATTATTTATTACTCTTATTTCTTATATTTCTTACTATAGTGTTAAGTGAGTTTCTAGAAAACATATCGCAATTACCATTTCAATTATATTTTATATTTACATCATTTTTGTGTTGATTTCTATGTTACTATTTTTTTTTTTAACTACTGTATTTTATTATTGTTTTGCTGATGACACCATTATTTTGTATATTTGATTATGTGTGAATCTTAATTTGTATAATTTATATTTTAAAAATTATTTCTGATTATTTTTTTTGCATTGTATTCTTTGGAATTTTATTATTTATTACTTAAACCTTTTTTTCTAGATTGTTATTCTATTGCATCACATGTCATTATAATTTAATCTAATTAATTTTACTATCTATTTTTATTGTTAATTGTAATGGCTTGACACAGGCATAGCCTAAAAAGCCTTAATTTGTTTATTAATATTTAAACTAGTGTAATTTTGATTAAATAAATAAATAAATTGTTCAATTAATAATGTTTAGAGTGTGTCCAAATAATTTTCAAATGATAGGTCATAAGCCTCGTAAATTACCTAGACTTTCATATTTCCTCCTAAAAATGCTTTCCCTCGCTGTTAAAACAAATTTAGATGATTTAAATTCTTTATTTCGGGTGTCGTGGACAAACGTGCTTATTCGTACAAGTGGCAAACAACGCTGTTTTTTATAGTACTAGCCGCAGAACACAGGTACTGTTACCATACTAAAATATATGCACGTTATTCCTAGATGAGAGACTACTTTTGCTCTTTTACTACTGAATGAGACTTCTTTCATCTTAGCCTCCTTTTGGAATAACTGCAGCAGCCTCTCGTCTTTTTTCCTTCGGGCTAAAACGTGACAAAAAAGTCAACGTGTAACGTCTTATGTACGAATATTACGAAGACATTATTTACATCACGTAAATTCGTTCGCTACTCGACCTAAATAATGAAACTCTCGTATTAAAATATTTCTCCACAGACATTGCAACGGCGAACCGTTTTAAATAGAGTACGTGGAAGTCTAGACATTTTTTACAGGACTTAAGAGATATTTTTTGGTAATTTATCGAGAATTTTTAAAAATTTAATTAACATTTTTTTATTTATTCGTATAAAGTATTAAAAAAACGTATCCCTAATTCTCTGAGGTCAAGAGCTCTGTGTTAAATTGGGATTCAACATAATAGAAAGTGGAAGCATGCGTATTATTAACAATTTACATCAGGGAATACCTTAAAGACGGGAATATGGAAGTCTAGACATTTACAGGGCTTATGACCCTGTCGTTAGCTGTTTTTTTTTTTTTTTGTTTTTTTACAATAAACATAAGTGATAAAACAGAGTATTAAAAACATAAAGCATAATTACATAGCAATGAAATACATATTATTAGTAAACAAAAAATCCCACAAGGGCATGGCCTGTTCGTGGGTATACAAGAAAATGTTAATGAATTTTTGCTCCTATAATAAATAATGGACAGTTATAATATTTTTGTGTAACATATGAACGAAAAAATAAAATATTCCGTTAAAGATAATACGGTATTTTTTTATAGTAATTAAAATAGCAAATAAAAAATATTAAAAATAACACAAAAATATTCCTTATTATTATAGGGCAAAAAAATTAATCAAGTGGAAAATTTAAGTGGCTACTTTAAACATTGTGTAACATTCACTAAATTTTCGCCAAATTTTTCAAACGCCTGAAAACAATGTTACAATTTTTAAACTTCTTCTTAGACCAGTTGGTTTTATTACAATATTTGAGTTTGCCAAATTAGAAAATTGTTTTTAGGCGTTGCCTAGTATGTGAAATAATTCAGTCAGACAAATCTCTTCACAACAATAAAGGTTTAAGTTTTTAACTTCACTAAAATCAACAAATGGAAGAATTGACGAAATATGGAGGTTCAAACATAGGCAAAATGGTGAATGTGTAAAGTGGCCACTTAAATCAGCCAATGACGGGTCATAAGCCCTGTAAATACCTAAACTTCCATTATATCTTGTTTAAGGTATTCTCCATTCCTGTTGTAATTTTTTTATCTTACTGATTTCCGAGGGGGTGAAATCCAGTCTTTTATCTCCAAACATTTGGAGAAACTGAAATATTGTAATACATATTACAACATATATTTTCATAAACATATGGATAATGCGTTTAATAGTATACAAATCTATGTAATGTCTCGCAGCAGTCTCCTGCAATTGTCTCTTTTTTAGTACATAGTAAAAAATAATTTTAAGTAATAAATTAAACAAGCATGCACTTGTTTCTGAATAGTTGCAGGCCACTCTTTGAGGGCCGGTTACACAAAAAAAAAGTAAAGTAAAAAAGTTTTAAGTTTAAATAATTGCTTAGTTTTTCTCAAAATTTGTTGCATGAAAGATTTTTTCCCATTTCAACAAAAACGCTACAATTGTTTAACTTCAAACTGTTAAAACTTTTTTTAAGAAACAAATTATTGAAGGAAAAATGAAAAATGTTATAATTATAATGCTTTTTGTTATGTATAAGGATCATAAGCGCCAAATAAAGAAATAATTACTCCAAACTTATGAAATTAAGCATCAATCGTCTTTAATTTATATTATGAATTGTAATAAGTTAGTTATTGCGACAAGTGGAGATGATTTAAGGCTTCCTGGGGTGAGACTGACTGGAACTCAAAATCGATCTTTTTTATAAAGGCTTAAAATGTTACATGAGTTCCAAAATACATATATGGTAAATATTACATACATTGGATCAAAAATTAAACCAGCTTGCTGTTACGCAAAACTGATTAAAATCAGGATACCCACGAACGGGTAATGCATATTTTTATATGCTATGAACAGTGTCTCTATAAATTGTAAAAATGTTTTAAAATATATTAGATCACTCTTTGCATACAAATCTCGCTTCCTATACATTCAAACAATATCTCATTCATGCGCACCGATTATTCCGACTATTGACACGTTCATCTTCAAGTATTAACCCTTTTCCCTCTGAGGGTACACATTCGTCCTATAATATATCATTACTCATATCGTCGTATCGCCTGCAAAATCCTTTAATTGATTTTTCTTGATTAAAACTATTTTTAATTTCTCATTAAGATTACAAAACTTTGTTTCAACAAAATAAACGTTTATAATTAAATTTCGTATTTTTTCTTTTGTTATTAATAAAAAACATTAAAAAAACATCATCAAAGGGTACATTATTTATTCATTCTATTAAAATTACACTCGTTTCAATATTAATGAACTTATTAAGGCTTTTTAGGCTGTGCCCGTGTCAAGCCGTAATAATTAACATTAAAAAATACATATTTAAATTAATTAAATCAAATTATAATGACATGTGATGCAATATAATAATAATCTAAGTATAAATACTAATATTCCAAAGAAGACAATGTAAAAAAAAAAACTGATATAAATATTATACAAATTTAGATTCATACATAATCAATTATACAAAATAATATTATTATTGAAATCAATAGAAAAAATATATATAAAAACATAATTGAAATGATAATTCAGATATGGTTTCTAGAAACTCACTCTGTACTGTAGTAAGAAATGAAAGTAATAAATAATATGCCGAATAACAGTGAGTACTAAACTAATTCATACAAAACATAGTGAAAAAATTTCAAGATTTAAAAAAAGCAAATAAAAGTACGGCAGAGAAGCAAATAAGTCAATTCCCGCTTATTTCGAACTTTAAAAATATTGTCAACTTTGTTCCTATCGATGTGCAGAGACCAATTGTAAACATTTGTCTTAAATACATTGGTACTTGTGGAGTTATTTATGGCTGCTGCAACTAGATAAAAAAAAATTAGGAGCCAGGAAGATAAAGTTTCTTTGATTTAATTAATTAATTAATCCTTCCCGCTGATTGCGTCTGTATATTTTGCTGTGTCCTGGCGTTATCTACAGATAACAGAAGTTCACGAGTGCCTCTTTGACAAATAACTGCTGCACATCTAGAACTTTGCAATTTTCAAACGGTTTTTTTAAAGCGTAGCATAAAGCAACCTCTTTCATTGTTCTAAGCACGAGTTTTTGCTTAATCTAATACGCTAGCCGCGCTACCTCCCCATCCAATAATTCCTTTTTTTTAAATAATAACCTGCTGAGCCTCTATTTTGAGGCTTATCAGCAGGTGGGACAGAGGGTATGGATATGGACTGAGGTAATGAAAAATATACCACAACACCCAGACCAATTAAGAAAAAAATCTTTCTTGGATTTCCTTCTTGCAACTGGCGGGAAACGAACCCGCGACGCCAGTTTCACAGTTGACCGTCTAACCAACTGCGCCACGGCTTGTCACTGTTGATTGTTAAAAACGAGAATTAAATACTTTTAAGCAATGACCAATCGATTATGTCATTATTTAAATTATCTCAATGACAATATATATTATATATAACAATGCATTTGTTGTAATTAATTACTGCCTATAAATGTTTGGACGTTTTTTATTTTAAAAAATGAGTCCAGGGAATCAGTTTTAAATAGAGCTGTCACCCGTTTGGTCGCGTATAATTACAAGTTTTTCATATTACCACTATTTTTTTTCATACATGGATTTTTCGAAAGAAAAAAAGGAGAGAAATACGTAATCGTTTTCAAGCTAAAAATTACATAAGTCAAAAATATAAGTTTAGAAACCTTGCTAAATTTATATTTAGGATAAAAAGGTTAACAAATAACACAAAAGTAACTATTTGTAAATCCATCACATTTATTCTAATCCGGTGCAATGACCTTAAAGGTAGTCGGTTTTTATTCGCTAAGACTTAACTACGGAATAGATTAACACGTATTTAAGACGTTCCAACTAAAATGGAACTCGCTGATGCTAACATTAATAATCTAACATTCACTTTCGTAATAGTTCCTAGTTCCGAGCAAGTTCAAGTCTCCGACACAATTACCCATGATTGATGGTGGCTGCGATACAATTCAACATGGCGATACTGTTTTCATCAAACACTGGCTCTGTTATTTATTCTGAAGCGGATAATTAATAGGAAGCGATGCGATGATTGACCCGCGGGCGACACACAATAGAAAGTACTCGAATATTTATTACTTTTGTCAAAATTTAACGCTGGAACACTGGCGTTCCATGCACGCGAACAGGTGTATTAATGGACGAGAGAAATCTTACATAAATTCGTTGTGTTTATTATTTTGTTGAGCTTTATGGGGCTATATTGTTATTTTATTTTATTTTATTTTATTAACATAAACGGCAAATCTGCCTTTTACAAAAATTTATAACATATTTGGCTTAATATATATTTATATATTTTTTTTTAAAAACATAATTTTCCTTATACCCAAAATTTATTTAAAAAATTAACCCATAAATTATACAGCATATTCAGTAGAAAGTTTAAACAATTCAAGAATAAATGTAAAAAACAACATTGAATAATAAAATATTTTAAAGTAATATAACAAGAAAATCATAAGTACTGTTTCATACAGCTAGGCAAAGTGAAAAAAAAACTGTATATATTAAGAAATGCATGAATAAATAAATATAATTACCATTCACCATCTTTGAAAAAGTTCAAAAGGTTTGTTCTACAGGAACCATACCCTACACTAAATATATTAGATACGAGGGAATAACTATTGCCGAGTTTATGAAGTCTGTTTAATACGGCATTACAAGTATACACTGTCCGTAAATTGTTGCTACAAAACGGTGGCACCTGTCTAGTCTTTCTCCCAGGCACCCTGAAGTTGATGAGAGATAATAGTTCAGGGCAATCCCATATTGAATTTACAATTTTGAATAAATTTTAAAGGTCAATAATTTTTCTTCTATTGTTAAGTTTTAACAAATTTAATGTTTTTAGTAAAAAATCGAATTTTAAAAATTCACGACTGATTCTAAGTTTATAATTTATATACCGTAAGAATTTTTTTGGACTCTTTCAGGAGAATTTTGGTGACAGTTGTAGTAAGGAATCCATATTGTAGAGTTATACTCTAACTGGCTTCTCACTGATGAAGTATTCATCGACTTCAAAGTGCCTATGTTTTTTAATTCCTTAGTCACACGTAACATGAAGCCTAAAATTTTTAGAGATTTACTAGTAATATTATTTATGTGCCTAACAAAGGATAATTTTTAATCAAAAACGATATTTAGGTCGCGCACCTCAGAAGTTGAGCCTAATTGCATATTAGCCATCAAATAATCAAATAAAATTTTGTTTTTTTTAATAAAAAATGTATTCATAATATTTTTGTTTTCATGAGCGCTTACATACATAATGATTGTAGGGTGCGGGTGAGATGTGGGATTTTATTTTACTTATTTTATTTCATTTTATTTTATTTTATTTTATTTTATTTTATTTTATTTTATTTTATTTTATTTTATTTTATTTTATTTTATTTTATTTTATTTTATTTTATTATATTTTATTATATTTTATTTTATTTTATTTTATTTTATTTTATTTTATTTTATTTTATTTTATTTTATTTTATTTTATTTTATTTTATTTTATTTTATTTTATTTTATTTTATTTTATTTTATTTTATTTTATTTTATTTTATTTTATTTTATTTTATTTTATTTTATTTTATTTTATTTTATTTTATTTTATTTTATTTTATTTTATTTTATTTTATTTTATTTTATTTTATTTTATTTTATTTTATTTTATTTTATTTTATTTTATTTTATTTTATTTTATTTTATTGGGTAAACAAACAGTATGAACAAAATATATTGTAAATTTATTTGTATATTAGTATAGGACACCCATGCAAACACCAAAAAAAATGTTTTCACTTAACACATTGTACTCCGGAACCGCGTAAACACGTGATTATATTTAAATTTATTTCAACAAAAAGGGAAAACATTTTTCGAAGGGAATATGGAAGTCTAAGCATTTACAGGGCTCATAACCTATCATTGGCTGGTTTAAGTGGCTACTTTACACACTTCATAAGCCCTGTAATTCCTAGACATTCATATTCCATTCTCAAAAATGTTTTCCCTCTCTGTTGAAATAGATTAAAATATTACAATATTTGAGTCTTTCCAAACGTTTGTAGACAAAATACTGTATTTCACCCTCTCGGGAGTCATTAAGATCAACAAATTACAACAGGGATGGAGAATACCTTAAGGGAATATGGATGTCTAGGCATTCACAGGTTTTATGACCTGTCATTGGCTGGTTTAAGTGGCCACTTTATACACTGTGTAACATTCACCATTCTGCCTATGTTTGAACATCCATATTTCTTCAATTCTTCCATTTGTTGATTTTAGCGAAGTTAAAGAGCTGAAACCTTTATTGTTGTGAAGAGATTCATCTGACTGAATTATTTTACATACTAGGCAACGCCTGAAAATAATTTTCCAATTTTTAAACTTCTTCTTGGACCAGTTGGTTTCATTACAATATTTGAGTCTGTCCAAACGTTTGTAGACAAAATACTGAATTTTACCCCCTCGGGAGTCATTAAGATTAACAAATAACAACAGGGATAGAGAATACCTTAAATCAGGGAATATGGAAGTCTAGGCATTTACAGGGTTTATGATATGTCTTTAGCTAGCTGCCTTTTAAAGCAAAATACAATCAACCACGCACAAGAGGTTCTTTTTTGTGTGGTATGCCGTTTTTTCTTTTGTACTTTTTGACTTTACGTGTATTATTTATGTCAGAATTTGTATCCATTTATAAAACGTTTATATCTTTTTTAAATAATTGTTTTTTAGTGAAGAAAAACTAGTGATTTTTTAACTTTTACTTTGCGATAAAGATGTTGATAATAATTGCTTTTCCACCAAATGATTAAATTATAATCGTCTTGTGTGAATTTATATTTAACAATATGCAAACTCGTTTATGTAAACTTACGTATGAAAATGAGATTCTTGACCTTAATCGTATCGAAGGTCTCAATACCCACCTTCGTATCGGAGGAATTTCTTCTGATGAGTCGCTACTGCCTTACTTATTAAGGCATCACTAAGCCATTAATTAATTTCAGCTATTTTAAGCTTAACTTATAAATATTAATACTTGAAAGAAAAATCTCAGATATGATTATATGGTTTTCCTATATTATTCTTTGTAATACAGCCATGTCTATACACCGTTGTATGCATCATTTCGAATTGATACAATTTAGAATCAAACATCTAATTATTTCATTGACAAATAATCACATATCGTTTTTTAGAACTTTTATTATAATTTTACTTTTTTTTAACTTTAATTATCTTTTATTATGCCTAGTTGTATTCCATTGGCAACACTACTGACTAGTCCAACTCGTTAACGTCCACGTCGCGAACCCGGGGCAATGGAATCATACTCATAACGGTGTGATCACAGCAGGTAACGAGATGATGAAAGGCGAGTTTCTATCACCTCCAAACCAGAACCAACCAGCTAAGGGAAGGTAACCCCAACAGTAAAATTCGCCGGAGAAGGCAACGGGAGACCACTCTGGTCATCTTCTCCCGGGAATCACTATGGCGAGTACATCCAACGAGGAGTTGTCCTAGCCTCGGAGTAGCGCAAGACCGAGGTGCTTTCGCTGTAGTGAACGCCAACGTCGACACGTCAGGGGGACCTGATAAGGCACCGCAAGAAGAAGAATTTAAAGCCTTAAATACTAATCATATCAAATTTGTGCTGTTGTTTCTATTTGAATTTCTTATATATATGTATTTTTAAAAGAATAACCAGCTAAGGTTTTATTTTAGAGGCTTGTCAGCAGGTGGAAAAGAGAGAGTATGGAAGAAAGTTGTAAAAATATGCAACACTCTGACCAATTGAGAAACACTTTGATTTATTTTTATCTTGGATTTTTTCTTGCATCGGGTTGGAATCGACGCCAGTTTCACAGTCGCCGTTTACTAGTATTCTTTAAAAATGTCTGTTTTGGATTTGTTTTGTTTGATTGTATTATAGTTTGATGTATAAAAAAGTGCTACAACGATCGATGCGAGCGTTGAAAATATAAAAATGATAAGAATATTAATGAAGCCATATTAAAAGATTTATTTACTGCAATAATATTATTTTTTTTAAATATGAAAGAATAGAAATTGTCGTCAAATTTCAAAAATAATTAATTCATACGTTTTACTATATAAAATTGTTGTAGAACATAATATTTGCACTTAATTTATTGAATAAGTAATGGAAACGAAGTGCATGATTTCAAAATTAGTTTAATAAGCGTTACATAGAGTAAGCATAATTTCAATTTTTTAGCTGAAAAAACTTTTTTACAGTTCAAGATTTCTTACAGGAAATAAGACATTACTTATCAATATGCAAGTACTCGTATACTCGGTAAAGATCATTACTGTGTAATAAATAAATCACAAAATTAACGATTACCGTGCACTTTGCATCCGTTTTTTATTGTAAATCTCTTCCGATTTATCTTTAAGAATTATTTATTAATGACCGTGGTTTTCATAGTTTTTTTATGTGTAATTACCACGGTAGGTTTGGTAAAAGATTTGCAAGCAATAATTACAAATTAGGAACACTGGTAATTTCTCTGAACTTTGATCTTCAGTAACTCGAGTATCAAGACTGGAACTTAGGAAATTGAAATTAATTGCGTGTTTATAATAAGTCAGGTTTTTTCCAATACTCGGAAACTGACGTAACGGTTTTTTTATTAAGCTCTTATTCTAATTTTGTTAATCTTCCTAAAAATACATCATCCATCCATGTTTGCTCCGTGGTTGGAGCATTTGGTGTCCATAAAGAACCTCAAGGAGTCTCTGTCACTCGCCGGCACGTGTGCATCCTCCAAAGTCAGGTTTAGGTCCCGTAGTTCTGATATGAACTGAAGGCAAACAGTCAGCAGCGGACGTCCAAGACGTCGAAACCCTGATGCCTTGTAAAATAGGCAAGCCTGATTAAAGCTCTCAGGAGGCATCTGCAGTACACGGCCAAGCCTATCATATCGCTTCCGCTTGATGACAGTTCGTTTTTATCCAACAGACCATAACACAAATCTGCAGAAATAGAGCTTTAAAGTTTTTTTTACGAAAGGGAGATAAATAATGACCACAACTTAAGACGAAATTCCTTATAAACCCATTCAAAACAAATTTCAACATTTTATATTTTTCATTTGAATTTTATAAATAAAGGCTTTCTCAGAACTGCTGTACGCTTAACTAAATTTCGTTAAAATTGGTAAGTTGGACAAAAACGAACTAAAGCGACGAGTTGTCATCGGAGTTTGCTGCGTCCGTTCCTTGAAACCATTTATTCAAATATCAATTAATTACATATTGTTTGATTTTTCTGTGTCCTTCATCGTTATTATTTGCTTCATCGTTTTTAATTAGGTACATTGTATCTTAAACTTTTAATTTACTACTAAATTATTTAAAACATATTCTAATTTAAATCAAATAAAAAACGTGCTTTGAAATTGTCCGAAGCGCGGAAATGTTTTGTATAAATTAGGTTTTTTATTATCCTTTATTTTCTTATATTTCACATTTGTTGCGTGACACAATTATCTTTTTTTAAATATAACCTACGTAAATATAAATACTTTACCCATAAATAAAATGCAATGTTCGTACATGTATCCTTGATAGACTAAATAACTACTGGACCGATCTTTAACATGGGCATGTTTATAGCTTAAAATCTTCAATCTGATCAATAGAAAAAAGTAAAGAGCGTAAATGTTTCATGTATGGACAAACCAGGGCTGCATTCAACGAGAACGCACGTACAAAAACTTGGGAAGACGTTATTTTTTCGCATATAAAAAGTTTGTTTTTGAATGATTCCCAACATTCGTTTTTTATGGATCCCAATCAGATTATTTCCTTAAATTCCTGATAATTTCCATCTATTTAATTCTTTTTACCTGATATTTAGTAACGGTAAAAAAATACTAACATTTAATACATTTTTGAAAATCGTATTCGTACATAAAGTGCCTACCCTGTTGGTAAGAAGAGCAGAGTTTGACATTTGCAAAAATAATTCTTTAATAACTCTTTTGGAATCTAATTATAAACAAGTACCTAGGTACCTACATATTAATGAAAAGTTACACTATCTTTTTTACGTTTATCCGAAAGGTTTATACATGCTTTCACGAAACAATTAGGCATTTTGGTTTCGAATTATATGTTAAGAATTCACGTCGAAACCCGGCTGGCGGTTAAAAAACGTCTAAATACGCTTAGGGCAGTACTGAGCGTTTGGGCATGAGTTAAGTATCATAATTTTATAGGGTTCCGAGTGCGTCCATGTGTATTAACTGGTCGATGGTTTTATTTGAGAACACCGATCCTGTTTCTATGGTTACGTAAAAGCATTATGAAGTGAAGTTTTGTTCGTATACTTAATAATGTTTAATCTTAAGAGGAAACGTGGTACAATTTTTCTTCATATAAACGTATTACGGTATTTTCTCCCTGGATATTTACCATTGGCGTATGAGTGTTGTTTTGTGATTTTGAAAAATTGTTTATTACGGGAACCAGAACCATAAAAAAACCCGTAAAAACGCCAAGTTCTTTCTGCTATCTTCGGGCGCACGGTATACAAATATAATTTCTTTCTTTTTAAATCCAAAACGTACCGGCACTTCGTATAAATTTCTGTCACCGCATATCCTTACAATACATGTAATCTGAAACACAAAAATAATAATGTATGTGTATTTATCTTAAAAACTTTTGATTGTGTGCATTTAATTTATTTACGAGTACCTATAGTATAAACTCAAATATAGCAAAAAAAAGCATTGTCGGTTTCAGCTCGTTTGATATGAAAAGTACACGATGACAATTCGCTTTAAGCGACCTATTAAAACTTTTTGTAATAATTTACATACTTTCATTTTACAATCGTAAACACGGTTGTTTCAAATTAATAATAGTAATAAAAATAAATGAAAACTTCTACATTTGTACATGTCCAATTTATTATTTTCACAGTGCTTGTACAGTGAACATTTGCAATATTAATGATGGCCCCGGGTAGCGTTGAAAGCTACATCGGCATCGTCTCAAATTCACATAAAAAGTATGCAAAAGCGAGAAACCCGTAATATGCTTGTATTAGAATTTATCATGTTGGCTTTTTTTATTTTTATGTTGTTTTCTAAACAAAGCTCACTGCGGGTAGTAGGCTGGCGCTCCTAATAAAAATATTTACAAGATAATGTTTCAAACACTTCCCACGCGAGTAATAAACCTAAATAATGTCCTCATTCTTACATTTGTACTAGGTGACTCAAATATCGGATTCTACGTTGTAAATTAGATTATTTTTTATTTTCTGACAAACTTTCCATGCAAATGCAATGGAGAACCTAGGCGCGTAGGTATAATGCGCGTATGTACGCATTAGAATTCGACTTTTAATCTCTCGACAACGGTCTTTCAAAGCGACAAGTGTTCTGATATCTAGTAGACGGAGGAACTACGGGAAAAATGATCTGGTTTTTTGTAATAATCATAATAAACATTTTATCACAGACATCAAACAGGGAAGTGAATTACTTTACTTTCCACGTACATTTTTTATAAAACATCTTTTGTTATGCATCAGTGTTCTGCAGGAAACCCTTTACCATGTCCAACATTTAGATTAAATGACAAATTTAGCCTTGATTGGACTTCAAGAATCAGGTGTTTACATGTCACCGTAGCGATGAAACCGGACTATTTAAGGGTCAACTACATTTATTTTCAATATTTCTCCGCGCATATTGGTACAATATGAAGGCACTGGTTGAGCCGATAATTTGTTTCCATATATTTTAGCTAGAAGAATCATATGTGAGTAGATACTGGCTAATTTTGGTTTTGTGAGGTTGCTATACCCGACAGGACAGTTGTTGGTTTGGCCACACTGCTTGTCGCCCCCGCTGCTTTCTTCGCTTTTTTGACGAGTTATGTCCGCACGCATTTCAAAACACAAACAAACAAACCATCACGCCGTTTCCCCGGAAGGGTAGGCAGAGAGGATAGAACGCCACAACACTCTATCTTTGCATACAGATCTCGCTTCCTCTACATTCATACATCTTCTCATGCACGCGCGCCGATTATTTCGACTTTTGACATGTCCATCTTTAAGTATTTGTTGGATTTGGTCATGCCATGTCTTTCTCGGTCTTCCTCTATTTCTGCATCTATCAACATTCGCATTGTAAATATTCTTAGCCGTTCTCTCGCTGTCCATTCGTTCTACATGTCCAAACCAGCGCAGAGCTCCTTTCTTGATGTTGTCGATAATGCTTGTCTCAGCCTTACATAATGTACGGATCTCAACATCGTGCATCTATCGTACATAGTTTTACCACACATTCGCCTGATAGATCGCATTTCGACAGCATTCAGCCTACTTTCATCCCTGTTTTTTCAAGTCCATACTTCGCTCCCATACATCAGGGATGGGACCAGGACTTCGTTGTGAACTGCCAATTTTGCCTCTTGTGACAAGCATTTATTTGCCAAGGTCGATTTAAAGTGCACCGTTCACTCTGTTCCCGGCACTCACCCTCCTTTCAATATCTTTCTCAGTCATTCCATCCCTAGTTAACATACTTTCCAGATACACAAATTCCTCTACTTGTTTTAGTATAACTCCATTCACAGTGCTTTCACATTTAGTCATACTTTCATTTCTTTCAAAAACCATCACATTCGATTTATCGACATTCATCAGCAAATCGCTTCTCTTGCATACATCGTAGACCTTTGTTACCAAGAATTGCAGTTCCTCTTTGTTGTTAGCAAGGAGTACAGCATCGTCAGCATACAAAAGACAATTGACTTTTAAATCACCCATTTTTGCTCCCATTCTTAAGCCTTTAAGTTCTTCATGCAGTTATCGATATACACGTTGAACAGCCATGGTGACATAACACATCCCTGCTTTACTCCTTTATGAATGTCAAACCACGATGTGTATGATCCATTTACCTTGACACATGCTGTGCTGTCTTTATACAGAGAAGCAATAGCACGTGTTAGATTTCCGCTTACTCCGTACTCCGATAACACCTTCCATAATTTTTCTCTGTCAACTCTATCAAACGCTTTTTGCAGATCGACAAATGCGCAAAAAAGGCGCATTTCAAATTGTTAAAAAGTATTTTCGCTATTCGCCGTTTGTTCTTCATCTCTGTTGTTATATTAACATATAACAACAGAGATAAAGAACATTTTAGAGAAGATAATATATAAGTCTAGACTTCTACAGGGACTTATGACCTGTCATTGGCTGGTTTAAGTGGCCACTTAAATGTCCGTTAATATTACACTGCATAACGTTCACCATTCTGACCATATTTGAATATCTAAATTCCTTAAATTCTTTCATCTTCTGTTGTAATATCTTAATATTAACAGCTCTCCAGGGAGTTGAATCCAGCCCATATCTAAAAAAATTTGGTCAAACTCAAAATATTGTTAAAGAATTCATATTAATTAATTTTTACAGGTGAGTCAATTTAAGTAGTTTGTTTTTTTTCATGAATAATAAAATCCCATATTTACGTATTATTTAGGCGTGAATTCTCAATAATTAAAATTAAAATAATTCATGAGATTTTTTTTATTGATTAATAAAATTATAATTTTATTAGCTCTTTCGCAAAACTGCTACATGTCGCTTGGTAACTTTTTCCTTTCCAGCGTCGGCATCCATCTGGTACCTCCTGGCGGCTTTCTTAATCGAGAACTTCACCACCTCTGGTGGTATCCATCTAACCCGCTATTCCTCGATAAGTCAGTCTTCTTATTGTTATCTTTGATCCAATCACTGACAATGAAACTGGTGTTTCTTTGTTGAAACGGATAGCATTGATGTTCCTTATATGGAAATGACATTCGTATTAAACTACTCTCTCCTTACCTTTGAAGAGAATTGAGATAGAAATTACTTCTGTTTTTATTTCGACGAAGACCGCACTCCAAACACTGCACTAGTCAAAATTTAAACATTCGAAAGTTTTCCAAAATACATCGCCATAAATAATTTGATATAAGAAGATAGCAAATCGCAATACACATGCAAACAGTAATATGAGATAGGTATAAATGTTTGAAGAGTTAACAAACGTCATTTTTGTTTTTCCAAATCTAAAGGTGAGCACCAAAACTAAAAGTCATTCAAAAAATAAAAATTCTGCTCTACAAAATATTTTGTTTGCTTTGATGTTTCACATATTATTTTATTTGATTACGAGCCTTCAAAATGGAATGTCAAGAAGACGAAAGTAGACATTTTTGACAACTCCATCTTTTTGCGCTTAATCGAGGGAATATAGCTGCCAAAGCTGCTGGTGATATTTAAGCAGTGTAAGATAAAATTGCTATAGATTTGTCGTATTTTTTTTGTTGCGTCATCTTATTCTCTTCATTCGAAAAATAGGAAACAATTCATATTTACACTTAATACATATTATCTTAATTTATTTATATCTACAGAACGAAATAGTATTCTTATTGAGAAAAACGTACTTTAAAACATAACTAATTTTTTAAAAAGAGGTATTGTATTTACAAATGAAATAATACGAGTATATCGGTCGCGGTATTTTACACAGCCTTTTTTGCTGAGCATAATATAATTGGTATATCATTGAAGAGCTATATGCACTACTGAGTGCGGATATATAAATAACAATAATAATAAGATTTGTCAAAAGCATTTTATAAAAACCCATATGTACCTACAGTATAAATGAGCATCTCGACACCGCACTGGTAAGCTAATTTAGATGTTCAACGATTAAAATTATACAAATAAATAAGTTTTATGACGGCAAAACAAATAAATGAGCTTACCTTTTTACATACTGCGTTATCAATTTTAAAGTTTTCCTCTAAAAATATTTCAAATCTTTCTACATCATATTATGTATTATCGTTGTGTCATTACTTAATTAAATATTCTTTGTTATATTTTATTGATTCATGTTTTAGCAATACGTACTTGAATTTACTGTAATATTAACATTAAAACCAATGCTTCACGTTTTCTCTGCCAGGAATCAAATCTAGGACCTCGTGCATTGCCGGCCGAGAACCGGATTTGTCCACAGTACCTTTTTTTTAATAAATTTTACCTGAGAGTATCCATCTAGTCAAAAACTGTCGTCCTGGATTCTGGTTCTATTTTACACACATAACTATATCTTTATCCGCCTTGACATAGAAAAAACTCTTTACGTAATAAAATATTATACTATTTTTACGCCGGCTATCGTTAAACGGTAATATAAATTCAAAAACTAGAATATTTGTTTTCTTAATCTATCCATATAAGCTCAAATGGGATAAGAGAAATTATTCGCATTACCTTAAAGGGGCATATATCGACAAGTGTGCATGTATTATAATGCGGCTCGAAGTTTCTTTCAATATGAAAAGAAAATAAGAGATTGGAGATTTCGAATTTGACAATAGGTAATAAAATGTATTTCATCGCTTCTGGAACACTTTCGTGCTGTAATGAAATCTGTGAAAAGTTCACGAGATGAATTTAATGGTTTGTGGAAGAGATGAAATAATAAATATTTTATGGACATCTTAGCGATAGTGAGAAATATTTGAGACGATAATAAAATCTAAAAGAATCACCTTACAATGCCGTTCACGGGTTCGATTGCCTACATAAAATGAAATCACTATAAATCATATCCAAGGCAAATATTAGGTTTTGTTTTACGAAACAATTAACATTTAAAAAATACAGTAGAACACCATTTATCGGATTTCTAAATGACCAGATCTTTACCAGGAAATAAAAAATAAAGGAGAAGTTTTTAATTTAAATAAATAAAAAATAAAATATTTTGTCTTTATCATCATCCTCATTCCCTTTCCGCACATAAAGCTACGTAGGGCACTGCATCGGTACACCAATCACAGCGTATTTTGATCATTTTTGTAACATGAAAGTAAGATAATCAGTCTTTCGCTTCAGGTGCCAGTCCAGGGACTATGAAATATTCTAGTGTAAAAACACCCTTTCAAATAATATTTCATATCAACCATGTCGGAAATCGAACCCGAGACCTCTTGCATGGTAGACAAATACACTGACCATTACACCACGAGGCCGATGAAACTGTTTTTTGTACATAATTTTAATTGTACATTTGGCTGGCTCATTACCAAATGGAAATTTCTTCCAACAAACCAATAAAATAAAAGTTCTATTTTTATAATTTAAATTAAAACATATTTATAAGAAAATAAAGATAAAAAAAAGCTGAAGATATATAAAAAAAGAAATAAATGCATTCGCATATAAATTACCTTAAATCAATTCTTTTACTCAATGGGAAAAAAGAGGAAAGAGGAAAGGAAGAGAGATTAAGGAAGAGAAAGGAGATGTTTTTTCAGACGAAATTCAAACAGAGATACTGTAGTAACATATTTGATGGTGAATGGGAGATGATTCCACAGTCGAGCGGCATGGACACTATATGAGTTAGAGAAGAAAGAGGAATTGTGGATGGGTATTAAGAAAGCGCCTTGAGAATTAGAACGAAGAGATAAATCATGAACTGATAAGCGTTGCAATTTTTCACGCAGGTATATAGGAGCGTTAGGACTATGAAGTACATTGAACAGAAGAGAGAGTACATTGAACAGAACACAATATTAATTTGAAAAATAAACAACACGATAATTTAAAAAAATATAATATACAGACACCAAATAAAGCATGATGCAATGCAAAATCAAAAGTAAATCTTCGCGTATTAAAAAAATAGAAAAAAATGGTCATAATGTAACATTATTAGTTAGGTGTAAAAAATGCATATAAAACTGTAGGTATATAAATTAAATAAGCAAAATATGTAACAATAAAGTAAAATAAGTCAGTTTTTAGTGTAATTTCGTTATATTATTTCAACAACAGTAAAATCTGGCACTCATTAATACGGATAGTTAAAGTTTTACTGTATTAAATATTTTCTGTTTTATATTTATTTATTTATTTAAACCTTCAAGTACAAAGAATAAGTACTTTGGTGGACTTATTTCTAAAATCAATATCTTCCAGCCAACCAGAAAACAGACTAGTCAAAAGAAGAGATTGGTCAAAATTTTGTCCTAAAAAACCATAAATATATACCAAAAGATACATACATATGTTAAAATAAAATACAAAAAAAAAAAAAATAATTTAAAATGACATCTGTTTTTTAATTGGGAGATAAGGCTTGCACATATAAACATGAATATATATTTTTTAAAGTACATTATGTTATACGTATTAAATTATGAGGACATGTAAGATTAGATAATAAGTTTAAAAGGAGAGAGAAAGAGGAACCAAGAAAAGAAAAAGGGATAAAAAAAATATATTTGAGAAAAAAAATCAGTAAAAACTCAAGTTTGAATTTTAGATTTGGTGTACCTCACGAACGGGCCATGTTTATAAGAGATTTTTTATTTAAATAAATATTGTGTAACTAATAAAAAAATTATCTAAAATGTTAACAAAAAAATGTAAAAAATACAATTAAAATAATAAATTTGTTTTATAAGATCACGGCTAGAGTATGCATCCCCAGTTTTTTTGCCTTATTTATCAAAGAAACTCATGTGGTCTGTCTTGCACGAGTACAATGAACGCTGTATTTTGAGTATTTAGTCATGCCCTATGCATTTTATGATTAATTAATCCTATATACTTTAAGAGTATTTATTTCTTTGCATTCAAATGTAGTAGACATGCTATGGATTTTGCAATTTATCTCTGCCTCATTTGAAATGGTAAAATAACGTTTTTTTAACAAGTGTGAAATTTATTTGTTAGTTAAATCAATTAATCAGTTGAATCAATTTATCATATGGATAAATTTATCATTTTAATTCATTATTCAAACCAGAACCGTAAATAGAAAACTAGAATTCAATCTTCGATGCCTTTTGTAGCTACAAAACGTAATAACATGTAGTCATTTTGTAAAGAGCCTCTTTGTGATATAACAATAGCTTGCCCACCACATACCGCACACCACACCTGAGGACTTAAGTTTCCTTGGCAGTGCCTACATTCAAGGAAAATTTGCTTGTGGCCGAACGAAGAAAACTACTCGAAGGAGCTCTCTGTAATCTGGTAGCCTTGGTATCCTTACGCTGAAAGTTCATCTAGAAGTACATAATATGTACTTCAATAGATTGTGGATAAAAGGTGTTTGATTTCTTTACTGCCTGGGATTTAATTGATTGGACATAATTATTCGCCAATACGATTGCAAAACTTTTAGTGTAACAATAATACAACTCAATTGATAATTCAGACTTACATATTTAAAATTTAACCCAGACGTCTAGTTATAGATTTATTTATTTTATTTATTTATTTATTTATTTATGTATTTCACAGTTTTAAAATGTACAGAGTTTATTTGTTTCTGGTCCCGACTAGCTAGGAAATTCCTTTGTTTAGGGAGGACCTTTTTTTTTCATGTGTTTTTTTTTTTATTAAATGATGCTTAATAAATTCAAAGAATAATTATAACATTAGAAAAAATCAATATAAATATAAATTAGAAAACATGCAAGTAATAATAATAAAAATTGAATCATAAAAATAAATTCGAAAATATGCCATTAATAGTAAATAAATGAGACATAATTATTAAAAATTAGAAAACATACCGATAATAATAAAAATTGAACCACAAATACACATTATAAAATATAACATTAGTAATAAAGAAATTAAACAAAAATATAAATTGGAAAACATACCGATAATCATAAAAATTGAAGCATAAATACAAATTTAAAAATATATCGTTAGTAATTAAAAATTGAAGAACAAAAATAAATTACAGAATAAACCATTTATAATTTTAAAAAATTAAGATACGTGTTAAATACTAGTATTAAAAAGAAAGAAAATAATTTTATTTAATCGGGTTGTGGTCCTGTGGCTAGTGTCTCGGACTCACGGACCAAAGGTCTGTGGTTCGAATCCCACTTTACCCCAACCTGATTCCCATTTTCTAATAGTGAGTTATTTACAACTCGTTGAAAATGGCCCTCAAAATTAAATATTTGGGTAAATCATAAGAACGCAAATATTTCTTTTTTAAAAAAAAAAACATATGTAAATGAATAAACATAAAAAGTAAAAATGAAATATACACAGCGTATATAAAAATGAAATATACATATATAGATAGCGTATTTCCAATTAAATCGTGTTTTTAATAAACGTATTAAATACACCTAGATACTTTTAAATGATTGTGATGCCATTTTATTATAATGTTCCAGAAAACACATCATGGTTTACATACAATATTTTCCGCATAACTTGAAAGCTCTTATTGAAATACTAAATGACATAATGACCCACGCATATTCTTCGAGTGAAAAATATAACTGTCTTCACTCGTTTGCGTCCTACTGTCATACTGCATACGATAACGTGTCCCTCCAAAATTTCACAATAATAGTATGCATAGCTGAAATATGCAATTAACTTAAATCATACGGGATTTTTCGATTGTGAGGCGACGAATAAAATATCCGTTAAGCACTATCATTTATTAATTAGGATTCTGGTCACGTACCATAAACTGATTTAACCCTCTATAGGCTAATCTAAAAAAATAGTCGATTATCCTCTACATGAACTCACATGTATTAATTCAAGGGTACAATATAACGTGAACATACAAAAATCATAATATATTCCTTAGGAATACGAAAATTATTCATTTGTAATTCTGTTTTTTTTATAAATTAGTAAATAAGCAAAAACTCGTCATTTTAGAATTTTTTAATTGGGTTCGCAGTTCGCAGTTCGCAGTTCGCAGTTAATACTCATTAAATTTCTTAGATTTTCACTGCCGCTCGAAGGTACATTTTTCTGAAAAATCTTAACCAAGATAAAGAAAATCGTTTTACGAACGAATTTTGTCAAAATATCAGCAATTAAACAAAAAAAAACCTTAATTATTTAAAAATAATACCTCTCTCAGATTATTCTTGTTTATATTCGATTAAATTTGTCGATATTTTTCTTGATTTTGTTTTAAATGAGTAAATGAAAAAAATATAAATAAAATGTACATATTCAGTAATGGGCATAATTTGACCAATTTTAACTGCCCAAAATGTTTTTCGGTGTTATTATGCCGTGCGTCGTTTAAATGTGTCCCTTTAAATAACTAGAATTGCATGATTTCTTTTTTCAAAAATATTTTTTATTGATATCGTTTTTCATTAAATTTATATATTTTTTTATTAATTTGTCGTATAAAGGGTTTAACACTTCATAAGACCGTGTTGTGTTATTATTCATTGTACGCTTCTATAAGGGTCTGTATGTCTGTATACCACCGTTAATGTTCTCCAAGATGGACAGAACAAGCATGTTCTGCGGAAGAACAACTTTCTCACATAATTCATGATATTATCTCGTTGTTTTTTGCCCGAAAGCTTTTCTGGAATCTTAATGCATTCACGCGAATATTCATCTTTTATCTGCTACGGAGACTTCAACACGTAACATGTTTTTTAATCACTAGTCGTGCTGCAAAAGGAACGATCGACGAAATGTACGCGGGCATAAATTAAATAATCTTTTTTGCCTTACGTACCAATGAAATTTCGTTATTTGCAGGAATTTTTATTAAGCGATTTATAGAGTATGCGACTTGTTCAAGAAAATAATGCTTTAATTAAACTTTTGAAACAAGCAGTAAAAGGAAACTAAAAAATTATTAAGTCGCCAAATGAAATAATAAAATAAAATTGGACGTTCAAACAAGCAAAATGATAATTGTGTATGTAAAATTATTGCTTAGGTACAATAAAAATCAAAAGATCTTTTGTAAATTTAGAGTGATAATGCAGTGTGGATTTTTACGATAATATGTTTTGGATCTAAGACTTTTTCTCCTTTTGAAACTGACAAATAAAAGCATCCAATGCACCAAAACCACATAACATCTCAAAATACCACAGAAATGTACATTTTTATAGGTATCTTCCAAAAACAAGAATGAAAACATGAGTTAAATGCAAAACAAAATTTTGAGTTTGAGTTTTTTTCCGTAACTATACTGGAATAAAACGAATCATTGTTTTAAACAATACGAAGTACAAAGCGGTCACAAGTAGTATTTTTGACATTCTTACTTATATGCATTTATTAAAAGTCATTTTTCCTCAATTCAACTAATTTGTAAGTGGGTTGCATTACAACCTTTAATAAATGGTCAAACCCATAAATATTAAGATTTGGTTACATTTACAATGACACCTAACATTTTTAATGACTCGTATCATTAAAAAATAAATAAAAAGCGACATAAAAATATACGCCGCTTTTGATTTTTAAATGTTTTTATTGATTGCCTGTATATTTCACTTTTCTTCTAAAAATGGTCTCGTGTTGTTTCATAATTTCTCGATGGTTTTATTTTATGCTAGACTTTGTATGCAAGTAAACGTTTTATTGGTTATTGATTTTTTTACGATTTTGTATTACTATACACAAGATCTCCCTATGATTTGTGCCTTAAGTTTTAATTAAGCCATTATATTCACAACTTTCCATCTCACGTTTTTTTTACTCTGACACCTTTTGATATTTTATGATAGCCTTTGATAAATGAAACTTATAAAACGCCTAATTAATGTGTTATTATGGCAACAAAATATAAAAAACATTGTCCTAAAAATTATTTGGCTTTATATAATGAGATTCTCGATGGATCAACATTCATAAAGTATTTTATCATTCGAGTTATAACTGATGTTACTTTTATTTAAAAGTAACATCAGTTATAATTTGGTAAAAAGTTAATGTTTATAAGTAGTTTAAATAAACTACTTATAAACATTAACTTTTTAAATAAACTACTTGTAAACATTAACTTTTTACCAAATGAAACCCATATTTTAGATTTGTCAAACTAAAGAATTCACGAACTCTTTAATTAATAAAACCATTTTTAATATGAAAAAATACGTATCCGTATTATCTATTGAATTTATTTATATAGATTAGCAATAAATAATACTATGTTGTTTTATATTGTATACCTTTTATTAACTTAAAGCTGTATTCTTAATTATTATTTTTCTACAATCTTTTAATTTTAATATTCTTTTTATATAACCGATGGGTTAAAATGAACTTCTGTTCTCTCTACTGGAATGTATGTGTGTATGTACTATATGTAAGATTAGTTTAATACATTTTTATTTTCATTTTCAATTTTTTGCTACTTTTGTGTAAAATATGTCTGTTCTTTATATATAAATATATGTCAAACATGTAAAAGCCTACAAGGCGTTTAAATAAATAAATATTTACTGTTTACGACTAACACAGTTTGAGTATGTTTTTGGTGAGGTAGTGCATTTTCAAACTGTCAATTTTTGACAGTTAAAATCCTATAATATTCACTTCAATTCAATTTTAATGGAGGATTTTTTTCTGATAAGGGTCTTTTTTCGCAACATACATGGAACCCATATTATCTTTGCATTGAGCCTGAACCCCTAACCTAACTACAAACTACTCTTTTTACAATTCTTTTGCTTCACCTTCACCATATATTCGTTTTGTAAAATACATGTAAAGGGAAAAAAAATACTCCTAAAATGCATTTTTCCAGTAAGTATATTCTTTCTACATTTTTATTAAAAATTAAAACGTATTATTTTTATTTTTACTTGTGATGGTTAGTTGAAAAATATTTCCCTCTGGAAATAAACCCGTTAATGTAGAAAAAATGTTTTTTTTTTAAGTGCACTACTATGTTTGTATTATTATGAAAAATAAATACTAAATAAAATAGTATATTAGTAAAACAGTACTCTAAAGACATAGAGTTGTTGGAGAAAGTCCAGAGAAGAGCAACTAAAATTGTAGTTTCTCTAAGAAATAAATCATATAATTCTTCTTCTACAAATCATATAAGGATCGTTTCAGAGAGTTCGGGTTAAGTTCGCTTGAAGAGCGGAGGTAGCGCGGTGACTCGATTGAAACGTTCAAAATCTTAACTGAGCAATATAATGTACCCCAGTTGAAATCAATGTTCACTATGAATGAACACTACCATCTCAGAGGTCATTCATTGAAACTAAACACTACCTCCTTCTCATGCAGCCCCAGGAAGAACTGCCTGACAGACCGAGTCGTGGAGAAATGGAATAGCCTTCCCGAGAAAGTGATTGGCGCTAGTTCAGTTGATGTATTAAAAAACTTGCTAGTGTATAATTAATAATAATAATAATTAGTACAAATATCGAGTTTATGTTTTTCACAAATATTTATTTATTTAATTTTATTACAAATGATTTATTTATTTATATTTATATAGTCAGTACATAAACACAGATTTTTACATATTATTATTATTACATATTAACAAATTACAACAGGGATGGAGAATACCTTTGAAAAGGGAATATGGAAGTCTAGGCATCTACAGGGCTTATGACCTGTCATTGGCTGGTTTAAGTGGCCACTTTACACACTGTGTAACATTCACCATTTTGCCTATCTTTAAACATCCATATTTCTTCCATTTGTTGATTTTAGTGAAGTTAAAGAGCTAAAACCTTTATTGTTGTGAAAAGATTCATCTGACTGAATAATTTCACATACTAGGCAACGACTGCAAACAATTTTACAATTTTTAAACTTCTTCTTGAACCAGCCAATGACAGGTCATAAGCCCTGTAGATGCCTAGACTTCCACATTCCCTTTTCTAAGGTATTCTCCATCCCTTTTGTAATTTGTTAATCTTAATGACTCCCGAGTCGGTGAAATCCAGTCCTTTGTCTACAAACATTTAGACAAACTTAAATATTGTAGTTATTACATATTATTATATTAAGGAAAAAATACAAATGGATAGATGAACATTGCAAGAATGCGCTGGTAATATCCCTATGGCAAAAGCATATATATATTTATGTAAGTTTGATTTACTTACGCAGGTGTTGAGAAGAGTGGTAAAGAACAAGTTACCCCAGTCTGCATGGTCAAGGTAGACTTAGTTTACAGTAACCTTACACCTTAGTTGAGTTTACCATAATTTTATGGCTATATCTACGATCATAAAGTATCATGAATAGGTACATCAAAATGCAACACACATTTTGTAGTCTTTTTTAACCATAAAAAGTTCATTCATTTCTTTTCATTAATTAATATTGGCAATTCCAGTTTTTAGCCAACGTCACCTTTTCTAAATATTATTTTCAAACTAAAATTAAGACTTTAATTTTCATCCGAAAATTCCTCATCTAAAAACAGTTTGTTATCTTTTTATTTAAATAATTACAAAGTTATTTTTCCCTTCGATTTTTATGTTTTGTTTATTTATTTTTTTATCATAGCTTGAGTTTTCTTTTTTCAAAAATGTTATTTTTCTCTCATTATTTTCAAACTCGTTTCTTTGACTTTCGTTTTTAATACTTCTTTTTATTAAATTATTCTTTGTAACAAACACTGCATGCCGTGACCAATTATAAAAGGTGACAGGTCTAGCAATATTTTATATCCTGTATGTATGCAGGTACTATACGTGAGCTTGGTGTTTTGCCATTTTTCTTTTAAAAAAATAAATATAATTGTTAACAATTTTGATAAATAGAAAACCAAATATTGTAATTCGTTATAAATAGAGATAAAGTATAAAATATAAACTGAACAAACCTTTTTTTAATCCCTGTTTAAAAATAACGAAGATGAACCAAACTTCACATTCAGAATGTACTGTTTAATGAACTTTTATAAAAATGTGAATTAATTGTATGTGTTAGTATAACAAGACACCAAAAGGGCTCATTGCCGCAATAACGCCAAAGCACGTAAAAAAATCACATTTAATTGTAGTAATATTAAAATAAGTCGAATCCGGAATCGTTGTATTTTTGTGATTCCACCACGTAACGCTTTTGTAAGTATGTAAATATTATTGGTTACTTTTATAAGTTAGTAAACCTACTAAGGTCGTAATTATCCTACCTAAATATCTAAGATTACTCTCATTAATCACATTTAAACTAAGCGGAAAGGCACCTAACCTCATTACAGCGAACTTTGAACGTTTACCCGTATCTGATTATAACGGAAACTACCAATCTTCTGTAGACTTCATGTGTTCTATGGGCTGTAAGAAGCAATGCATCGGATGTAACGAGCTTCCTACATCATTTCAAGGTTCAGATCACGCTTCTTGCCTGTCCGAGCGTTACAGTCTCCACACAAACCAACGTTCATTTTAGTCTTAAGGTTTTAATCTAAAATAATATTAATAATAAGTTAATTAGTATGCAAATGTTTGTCGGAAAGTAGGTACCGTTATCGATCCTTTAAGGATTTTGGATTGAATGACAAAATTTGCCATCTGAATTTTACAATAAATATTAGACTCCTATTTACCAGCGTGAAAAATTTCAACACTTATCAGTTCATGGTTTACCTCTTCGTTATAATTCTCAAGGCAGTCTCTTAATACTCATCCACAATTCCTCTGTCTTCTCTAACTCATATAGTGTCTATGCAGCTCGACTGTGGAATCATCTCCCATCCACCATCAGCGATGTTACTACAGTACCTCTGTTTAAATCACATCTGAAGAAACATCTCCTTTCTCTTCCTTAATCTCTCCTCCTGTCCTCTTTCCTCTTTTTTTTCCTTTTTCCCATTGAGTAATTGTTTTGATTTAAGGTAACTTATAAACGAATACGTTTATTTCTATTTTTTTATATCTTTGTATAGCTTTTTAATCTATATTTTCTATGGAATATGTTATGTAACCTGAATTATAAAAATAGAACTTATATTTTATTGGTCGGTTGGTTGGAAGCGATTGCCATTTGGCAATAAGCCCGCCAATGTACTAATAACATTATGTAAAAAAAGTTCAATAAAATAAAATAGACACACAAATATTTTAAAAAAGAGATGGAGGGTTAGTTAAACGACCAACTGTGAAACTGGTGTCACAGGTTCAATTCAATTGGTGGGGGGGCTGAAGAAGCCATTAACTCACTTATGGTTGAGAAAACACAGAAGAAGTTTCTTCGTTACCTCTACATGAGACAGTGTGAATACTACCCATTGCAGTACCCATCATTGTTCCTTTTAGGTATGCTTGGTATCACAAATTTGCGGGCCAGAAGGTACATTTCCTTGCTTATGATGGCTTTTAAACTTCCAAACGTATTACTTTACAATCCTCACTTTTTGAAGCACATAAAATTAGTCGTACCAAGCAACTATTTAAGAGCTAGGCAACACAGACCATTGTTTTTTCCGAAATGCAGGACCAATTTATGATGCCTGTGGGGTGAATAAACTGATCTGTTGAACAACCTACCAAGAGAGGTAGATCTTTTCCATACTGGGATTGCCAGTTTTAGACTCTTCCAATCTAAATTTGTATCATAATGTGTATTTGTGACTTATTAGTCTTTGTTTACTATTGTTTTATGGGCCTTAATAATCTATTGTGCTTCTTTTTTTAAAACGTGTTTTTGTTATTGCCTAATTATATCATTTATGCAATTGTAATTGGCTGTGATAAATAAAATAAATAAATTCCTACCAGTTGCACGAAAAAAAATCCATGAAGGATTTTTTCTCAGTTGGTATAGGTATTGTGGTGTATCTTTCATAACTTTCTTACAAATCCTTGTTCCGACCTACTGACAAGCCTCTTATTACGTCATGATTGTAGAACAACAACGCGTGTAATTTTTTTCAACTTTGCGTGACAGCGGCTTTTTTTGACACCCTTTTTTTCATTTATTACTTGGGTTTCTTACATACATTTTTTTTTTCATGTAGGTTTTAATTTTATGCGTATATTAAATTGTTCATATTTGTGTTTTTTCTAAATATTGTATCACTGTTGTTTTTTAAAAAAACTTAACAAATAAATAAAATCTTTTATGATATATAGGGCTAAGTTGGGCTGTTTTCGGCAAACTAAAATATATTTTTGAAAATAAAGAAGTCCCTATATGCTTAAAAGGACAGGTATATGAATCGTCTATATTGCCGGTGATAAAATACGGACTAGAAACCATGTCTGTGACACAAAAAAGTAGCCAGAAATTAAAATTCCTCCAACGATCTGTGGAAAGACAGATGCTCGGTGTATGTCTAAGAGACAGAGTAAGAAATGATGAAATAAGGCGCCAAACCGGAGTCCCGGATATCATCAATCGAGCAGTGAAATTGAACTGGCAGTGAGCAGGACACTTGACGAGGCCAAATTATGGCAGGTGGACATCCAGAATAATAAAGTGGAGACCATCGGCAAACAAAAGAAGTGTTGGAAGGCCACAGAAAAGATGGGTTGACGACATTGCCTCTATTGCCGGTATAACGTAGATGATGAAATATGGTGATAGGAAGAAATGGAGCCGTTTGAAAGAGGCCTTTATTCAGCAGTGGAGAGAAAAAGGCTGAAGAAGAAGAAGAAGATGATAAAAAAGTACAGAAATTAATTATTATAACGAAAAAATAATTTAAATGCTTGCGTATTTTATCAACCAATAAATTTCGAAAATTTCTTAGTTTTCTCTAGGTAATGTATGTTTGTGTTTATAAGTTAAAGACCCGCTATGAAGGTGTGTATCTAGTGCGTTGATATTCTTACAAACTTGTGTACACGTGATCAGCTTAGCGTAACTTATTATGTAGGTAGGGCGAATTATTTTATAACAACTGTAACTATTTTTAATACACCGCACACTTAAAAAAACAAAAATCCATTCTACCATAGCGTTCATTCCGTAAATACCTAATTAAAACGGAGAAAGAAAAAAAACATTCTATAAAACATAACTTTTGACTTATTCAAATATTTTATTCTTATTACTATATATTATAGTATACTGACAATCCATGGTATAAACGTTAAGTATGTTTCAGATGCCATTGTACCTACGCGTTTGTTAGCTCATATGAAAACTAATCTCTAATCTAATTACACATTTCATTTATTTCGCGTTTAATATCAAATACAAAGCGGCCGCTTAAACCAGCCAATGACATTTCATGAACCCTGTAAATGCCAGGAGCGAATCGTTCATGTAATCGATTATGCGCAGCTTGCCATTATATTTGACTATTAATAATAATGTTTTATAGTAGTTTTAATAATGGAAAAATAAATAAAACAATTTATAATGAAATAAATAAAACAACTTTGTTTTTTGCCACTAATTTTTATTTTTCACCGACCGGTTTCAAAGCAAACAAGCTTCTTCGTCAAGGTTTACGTAACTAATGAATTGATTCCATTTTTTATTTCTATCATGTTCACTAAATACTACACGTGGACCCAATAAAATCAAGTCGTTTTTTCTTACACTGGTGGTAATTTGATATCATTATTTTCGAAGTAAGACAGGAGAGGACTAAAATAAATATTGTTTATTTGGTTATTAATTATTGTTTTCTTATTATGAATCGCTTTTTCAATTTTAAGATTTCTAAGTTGTCTAATTTTAATATTTTATTTTCAACATGAAGTACTTTTAATCCAGTGTCTTTATTGAAGTTATGATTATTTTCTATCAGATGATTTGCGAATTCAGAAAAATTGTTATTATTTAAGCAAAAAGAACACTTAAGATGCTTAAATATTAAAATAGGAAATCTAGCGAAGATCTACTTCATAGTGTTATGGTTGGCATGTTTCCCTATTTATTTATTTAACTTTTTGTACATAATGTTATTTGTACATTGGCGGGCTTAATAGTCAAATGGCAATGTCTTCCAACCAACCAATAAAATAATAGTTTTATTTTTATAATTAAAGTAACAGAACATATTCATTAGAAAATAAAGATTAAAAAGCTAAAGATATATAAAAATAAAAATAAACGTATTTGTGAACAAAAAAATCGGTAAAAATAAATGCATTTAATTGTGTCGCAAAGTTTCTCGAAAATGTATAAAAAAAAAATGAACTACCTTAAAATCCAACTTACTACTCAGTAGAACTCTCCGTTTTATTGAAATTTTAAAAATGTATGACGTCACGTATAAGGAGAAATTAAAAAATAACATAACTTGCGCTGAATGGCTAAAAATGTTTAAAAAACCACTGAACTTCCTAATTCTAGTAGCAACAAATGTAAAGGAGATAATATGACTTGTTAACATAACACAATAGATATACTATTTACTTAGTGCTAAAACTATTAGTTGCTAATTTAAAAAAAAATAAAATTCATTTAAATTTTATTTCATTTACTTTTTTGTCATACATTCTTTTATATCTTATATTTTTCTTATCAATGTTTAAAATTTTGTAACTTTTTCATAAATGTTTTTAGGATTTCATTTTTGTTATTTCTTTATTTTTATTATAATGAAGTACCATATTTGTTATTATAATGTAGTATAGTGTATATATACATATATTATAAATCTAGCTTTAGAACAGGTATTTTTGTATCCAGTGTCATTGGATCCAGCTGTGATTATTTTCTTGCAATTCAATTCGACGTCATATACTTATTTTGTATTGCATGTATTTACTTTTATTTTTTGCTAATAAACGTCATATTTTGGTTTAAATTTATTTCAACAGAGAGGGAAAATATTTTCTAAAAGGAAATTTGGAAGTACAGGCATTTACAGGGCTTATGACCTGTCATTGGCTGGTATAAGTGGCCACTTTACATACTGTGTAACATTTACCATTCTGTTCATGTTTGAACATCCACATTTCCTCAACTCTTCCATCTGTTGATAAGCCCTGTAAATGCGTAGATGTCCATATTCCGAAATGTTTTCCCTCTCTCTTAAAATAAAATTTAAATATGAATAACTCCCTAGGGAGGAAATCCAGCCAGTTTAGAAGCATTTGGACATACTCAAATATTGTTAAATTAACTACCTGGTAAAAAAAGAAGTATAAAAATTGGAAAATTGTTTTCAGACGTTGCCTAGTAAGTGATTTGGTTCAGCCGGATAAATCTCACCCACGTGATGAAGGTTTGAGCTCTTTTACTTCACAAAAGTCAACAGGAAATGTGGATGTTCAAACATGGGCAGAACGGTAAATGTTACAGTGTGTAAAGTAGCCACTTAAGCCAGCCAATGTCAGGTCAGTCCTGTAAATGCCTAGACTTCTATATTCCCTTCTCAAAATTGTTTTCCATTTGTGTTGAAATGAATTGAAATATGAATAACTCCCTAGGCAGGAAATCCAGATAGTCTGCAAGCATTTGGACTGACAAAAACATTGTCATATTTTGGCACTAAACCTGAACCTGATATATAAATATTTTTGAAATGTTCACACTATATTTATTAATATTATTGTTGCTATGTAACTGTGTTTTTTTTTCGTAAAATACCTAATAAAGATAATTCTTATTATTCTCAATAATATTATTATCAAATATATTTTATGATGAAAAAAAATCATGGTTTTTACGCGAAACTAAAATTAAGAAAAATATGTTACAATTGTCACTTTGAAGATCATTGATCTTGAGGAGTTGAGAAGAGACGCGAAGGAAAAAGAGAAAGAGGGACCAGTGTGCGCCTTTGTTTAGTCTTAGAAACGTCAATAATCTAAGGGTTGCAAATCTTGCTAATTCCTTGCCTCTGGCCACCGCAATATAAAAACATAATATTGACTGATGTAGTAAATATTATTAATGATGAAAAGCTGACTCTGTGGTATGAAATTACTGAAAGTAACGTGATAAACATGACTGCAATATTGTGGTATAATGGTAAAGTGCAAGATTGGCCGCCTTATGCTATCGTGGTTCATGCTCTATGGTTTCCGACATTTCCTCTCGTATTCACATTAATTACCTTCACTCAACTTGATTACAATCGTACCTGCTAAGCAAATTCTAACGAATTGCGCAGAATTGGACTCAGGTTATTGATTATAATTAATTACAGCATCATGTTTTACAGTAAAATGCGATGTGGTCTAATCAAAATGGTTAGTAAATGTAGCAAAACTGTGTATATGTTGTCTATTTTTTACTAACTGAAAGTGAAATAAAATCAGATTTCTTTTGTTTTGAAACTAATTGGTTTCTACACCGTGTTGCTAATTTCTGTTCCTACTGCATCAATTATTCTGCCAAAGAAACAAAAAGTAACATAGCTCATTAGGAAATTCTATTCATTTAACTTCTCCAAAAAGTAGACTGTTATTTTCGATACGACGTAACGTTTGTATTATCTGTGTTCCTTAAACTGAGAAAGTTCACTGTTTATATGTCAAATGTTTGTTTTCTCATTTATGTTGTGTGTCAAATTCTGACGGATAGTTAGTTTATATAATTCAGTTAAAATATGACAAAAATAGTTCATTTTAATATGCAATATGTATTTACAAACATATTTATTTACGAATTTAGGCTAATGACGATGTTTAGCACCACAGAAAAAAGGATACAAAAAATGTTTTTTTACGCGCGGTAAAAATAAATGCATTTAATTGTGTCGCGAAGTTTCTCGAAAATGTATAAAAAAATAAATAAAGAAAGAGCTACCTCACAAGTTCACTCGGATAAACAAATGATAGAGTATTATGATAGATTTCCGAACGGGAACCCAACTCACCACTCAGTAGAACTCTCCGTCAAAAATTTATGACGTCACGTGTAAGGAGAAATTAAAAATAATATAAACTATTGAAAAAATGTTTTTATATCCACTGAATTTCTTAATTCTAGTAACAACGAATATAAAAGAGATAATATGACTCGTTGACATAAAACCATATATATACTTTTTACTTAGTGCTAAAATGACGTTTTGTTTTTTTTTCTAAGCAAGTTTAAACAAATTAACGAATCGTTATATATTTTTTTGCCTTTTTTTAAAAAAGACATAATGACACACAGCTTCCATAAATATAAATAATTCTCGGGTCGGGGTGTGTGCCCAGTTAAGTCCAAAATTGTCATTTTGGATACAGCAAAAACAAAATTATGAAAATTCTCCATATTTATCTGATTATAATTATGTTTTTTCATGTGAAACAAATAATGACATATGTTATTGACTTTTTATTCCATGTCCAAGATGCTGGCGTATTGATATATTTTATTACGTTTTTGACGGTTAAATAGGTAAAGGTATTTGATCATTAATTTGAATACTGTGCGAAAAATACAACTGCACGTCGGACTGATTATACCTTACTAAAATCGACGAAAAATATGTTTCTTAACTGCGCGTCTTCGGATGACTGCAGATAAAACTTGGCGCTTTTTTGGGCTTTTAGATGATTCAAGCTCCCATAATAAAAAAAAAATAAAAAATAAAAACAATAAAGACACGCCACTGGTAAATATCTATGGTATGTAAAACAAACATTGCTATCCTGCCATTAGTCAGTCAGAAAATACGGGAATACGTTTGTATGAAGAAAAATCAGGCCGCGTTTCCTCTAAGAAGATCGATCTCTGGACTTAACTGACTATACACATCGAAAGTATGTATGTTCCTGATAATTACTTAAGACAGCGTCAGCATAGATTGTTTCATATTCCGATATACAGGACCAACCTGCCGATGGTTATGCCTGTTGGAAGCGCTATCGCTATGCTGAACAACATCGCTCTAGATATTGATCTGTTTCATGTATCCGAAGGGGTTTTTCGGAGCAGGATTTTTCAACTATTTTGACAAGAGTCCATTTATGTATTTTTATAATATGTCCGTCTTGAATTTTAGTTTGTAATGTATATGTTGTTTAAAATAATTTTTTTTATTTAGTCAAGCGGCATTTAAATCTCGTTTTTGCTATTTTGTTATTTATCTGACTACACACCTCGACCCGGGAAATACGCATGTAATATTTTGTATTGATACCAAACTCGTAATAAAATTGAAGCTAATCGTGATCAATTCACTTGTTACGTGGGCACCTAATTCATATATGACAAATATGTTACATTGTAAGAAATGTGAATGAATGTGTCCGGCTCTGGTAAGATGGCATGGTATGGCGGCTCGTTTACAACAACAGTTGATTCATTATTGCTGGCCGTCTCAAGTTAAGCTGAGTCGATTCTATCATCCACAAAACGGCAGAACGTGGCTCCAGCGCTGCTCTGGGTGTAAAATCTAACGATATTGAAAGATATTGTTGCGTGTCGGTAATTACTAGACCGCTCGTAATATAATCTAAGGTGTCGCACCAGAGAGAGATGAGGAGATGTTTCGTGATTTCTCAACAGAACGATGTTTTGCTAAGCTGAATAAATTGGTTAGCGGTAGTCTGGATCTTGTCTGAAATAAACTTGAAAATAAATCTGTACTTTGAGGATAAAACACGAGAGTCCAGTTTTTGTCGTTTTGAAGATAAAAACGCAGAAATAATCGCAACAAGCTATTTTACACGTGAATAAAAAACACATATCCACTTTCGTCGTAAATTTTTTTTTTATGAAAACGAAATATAAATCTGTAGACTCACTTAGCTTTAATGTAAAAAAACATCAGTCGCCCCAAATACGTTTATTAATATGTACTGTTATTACTCAAACAATCATTATTTTACATTGAAAAGTTCTTTATAAATCAAAATGATCTCATTGGGTTCAAAAGTTATGATGTTTAGGAAATTAAATAATCACAAAATTTTATTTCCTGAACATTTCGTTTAATGTGACGCCGTGGTTTGTCGTTTAAAGTCCAAAAATGTAAGGGACTCTGTTTAAGTATCGTGGTTATGGTTTGGCATCATTGGATAGGGAGGTTAGTCATTTTTTTTTTAAATCGGAGTTTCCCAACAAAATCACGTTTTTTAAACATATTTCACATCTACAAAAAAAAAACCATGACAAAATCGATCATCAAATTTGATTTAAAAAAATTAAATCAATAACTAACTGTGCACCAAAAGATTTTTATCATCAGTGTGGTGAATTTGTTTGTTTTAATGTGTTTTACGTTCTGACAATATTAAGTATATTTTTTTTACTCTTCTATTGTGTTTTCTAGAACGATCTGATCATTATGAATATTGTTCTCTATTTGTAAATTTAAATATTATTTTTTTATGTGTTTCTTCCATCGGATTTCGCGCATTCTTTCGAACATTTTATTTGTTTAATGATTTGCATAATTTTATTAAATGAATGTTTATTTGTCATTTACGTTAAATATTTATAACATTTAAATGATAATTTACATATTATTCTGATATTTAAATGGTCGAGTTTTGTGTTCATCGGCCATTTTTGTGTAAATTGTAGTAGTCAAAACGAAATTTGATATTAATATCAAACCTGATAAAAAACCTATCTGATTGTAATAAATATAACAAGTTTTGTGTGACTTTTTTGTTTTGTAAGCGTATGGATTAATTATTGCAATTTTTATTAATAAGCCTAATATTACATAATTTAAACGCTACTCACCAGATTCTCTTTAGAGGTCCCTTTTTTAAAATCTTTATTTGAATAATGTTTTAAAAATAGGCACCTAATAATACTTTTTACGTGCACTTTTTACGTACATTTTTGCATACAATATAATAATGATGTTCTCCCCTATATTTTTTTCTTATCACAAAAAAATTATATTGTATTTATGGTAGTTATGATTGCTTTACTATTTATAGTGAAATTTAGCTGGATTTTTAAAAAAATATACATAAGTAAATACGTTCAATTGATTGACAAGATATTATATTAAAGATGTCTTTCAAAAATTTGACACAGGAATTTTTATAATATAATAGACGGGAAGTAAAAATGACAAAAATCCACCAGATGGTGGTCTCTGGTCAGTGAGAGATTCTACAATTAAGAAGAAAGCTTACTCTTAAAGTCTAAGAACATTAAAGAACGTTTTAAATATATGTTGTATTACTTGAAGGGTGTTTGAGAGAAAATTTACTACTTTATTGAGGTTATTATAGGAACTTTTGAAATGAAAATTTTCAATAACTGATTTGGTGTCAGTTTTCAAAATGAGATAAAAATGAATTTGCATAATAAGTTATTAATTAAATTATTAGTAAGTGCAAACGAAACTGATTTCACAAAAAATAAAAAATGAAGCGATATAAAATATTAATGTTTCAGAATTATAATATTCCTTGGATTGTAAAATTATGTTAAGATCTTCATATGAAATCAAACACTCATTTGATTCTTACTTTTGGCATTTTCAAAAGAAATTTGTAAAATTACCACTTAAACCAGCCAATGACGCGTCAATACTTTTGTAAATGTCTCGACATCCATATAATTCCCAAGCAATGTTGAAATCTTTGTCTTTTCAAGATATGGATCAATTAACATATTACAACCGAGGTGAAGAACATTTTAGAGAAGGTAATATAGAAGTCCAGGAATCCACAGAGCTAATGACCTGTCATTGGCTGGTTTAAGTTGCCACTTTACACACTATGTAACATTCACCATTCTGCCCACACTTGAACTTTTATATTCCTTCAATTCTATTATCCGTTGATGTTTGTGAAGTTAAAAAGCTGAAACCTTTATTTATGCGGGTGAGATTCATCTAATTGAATTACTTCACCTACATACAAGGCCTGGAAATCTTATTTTTTCAATTTCTATACTTCTTCATGGACCAGGTGGATTTATCAACAATATTTTGAGTTTATCCAAATTTTTGTAGACAAGAACTGGACTCAATTCCCTGGGGAGCTGTTTATATTAACATATTACAACCGAGATAAAGAACATTTTAGAGAAGAAGAAGATAATATAGAAATTTAAATGTGGGCAGAATGGTGAATGTTACACAGTGTGTTAAGTGGCCATTTAAACCATCCAATGACAGGTCCTAAATCCTGAAAATGCCTGGACTTTTATATAACCTTTTCTAAAACGTTCTTCATCTCTGTTGTAATATGTTAATATAAACAGCTCCCCAGGGAGTTAAATCCAGTCCTTGTCGACAAAAATTTGGAAAAAAAACAAAATATCGTTGATATGGATCAATCTTAATAACGATTTTACTTTTTTAGTGCATGCACACGCACTCTCCTCTTAAATTATTACATACTGAAATAATATTATTATATGAAGCAGTTATCAAGTTCTGGGCGCTCCAGCGAAAGCAATTTTCACTTGTGTCTTTTAGTTAATGGAACGGAATAAGAACTTCACAATGCCCGTATCATGTTAGCTTAATTATAGTCATATGTTAGGCTCTTCGTAGCGGTAATTGCGCGCAAGACAAGTTGTCATTAAAAATCTCAATAATTTTTAATACTCCAAATGTTTCACAATTATTGCTATAAAGACACTACTTTCGCTTGTGTTGTTGATAATAATTACGATAATTATAACAACATGACCATTGACATACATTTGTGTATGTTATTCACTGACAAGTTGAGGACCTAATACGTAATTTTCGTCTGCTTATTTTATAGGCGCGCTTAGAACAAGTTTATAGACAAAATCACAGGTGTTGAAAAGGTACTTAAAATAACTAACTACATTTTTACCGCTTTCATTTATTTTCTGTGTTTTAAATATTTCTGTTTTTATATGCAAACGTACCAGCACTTTGTTGCTTTATAATAACTTATTAATTTTGAAAATATTAATACGGAAAAATTATCTTGTTACAGAATTTATTGTTTATTATTTATTTTTTTTTTAAATATATTTTATGAGGCAATAGAATACAACACAGCAAAATATTAAAACAACCAGAAGAATAATTTTTAGGTATAAAACGTCGTTTTAGTTGTCTTCCAATGAGAGCCTAAATTTGTTACTAGATATTCCAAAACCGTCAAAACAGGGTGTGTTTGTAAAAAAGAGAGAAGGAGGGTGGGCAACTAGAAACCTTTTGCGCAGTATGAAAACTAATTTTGTAATTTGGCTGAAAAAAAATAATTTTTACTCACGTTTTAACAGCCCAATGATTAATTATAAATCCCATGGCTAGTGTCGTGGACCCACTGATATATATACATTTTTTTTTAAATACACTTACATTACAACATAATTTTAATATTTATAGACGTTTCTTTTTGTGATACAAAATTTTGACAAAAAATACATGTTAAGACAAAATACAAATAAAAAACGAAACAGAACACCACAACAAAAAAGAGACATCTTGTGCTTGGTGTGAGATTACAATATTAATAAGTAAAGTACAATATAAATGTTTCAAAAATAAATAAATGTAGGTTTAACATTTTTTTTAATGCAAATATGATAAAAATGATCAAAAAACGTTTTGAAATTACTTACCAAAAAAATATACATAGAACATAGCATTTATATTATTATTGTTATTTTGTATTTATTTTAGTGTAGAACACGAAAATTTTCAAGTCAAGTACAAGTCATTACATGAATATAAGTAATTATGCTATAGTGAAATTGTGAATTGTGTGTATTATTGTAAATAAAAACTAATAAAAAAATGTATTTGTAGCTTTAGAGCAGGTATTTTCTTACCTAGTGTAGTTGCTGTGAATTTGCTAGAAATTTTATTCTTTTTGCTAACTACCTATTTTATGCGTTGATTGGGCAGCTATTTTTATTTTTATTTTTTTGTAGATATTGCAAATAAACTATGTGTATCACTGTTTTGTCAATAAATGCCATGAAATCATAAGAAAGCAAATATTTTTTACGTGTAAAAAAAAGGCTGAAACGCAGCCAGTTACTGGTTGCAGATTTGACAGTTAAGGTAATAGTTTGTCTTTCTAGAAAGTGAGTTAGACAGAACAATCATTTCGAGAAGGTTAGTGTCAACGGGTTAGGTATTGGTTTCTGAATAAGCAATTTGGATTTCACCCTTTGTTCTTCAAGCGTTCTACGACTATATGTTCTCACCCTACATATTTGTCATAACTACTGTATGTCTATGTACACGATGTCACTACACTCGGTGCACTTTCTTTCAACACAATTGGCAATATATCAAACTGCGTTGAACCGGTTGATACGTGAAAAAACTAATTGTTCTTTAAATAAAATACTAAAACGCTAATTATATGTTTGTATTCCCTTTCCGCACCTAATGGTGCATAGGGCAGTGCATTGGTACACTAATCATTTTTCATCATCATTTTTGTAACATGAAGATAAGATGATCAGTCTTACGCTTCAGGTACCAGTCCAGGGACTATGAAATATTCTGAAAAAATAATCTTTCATTTAAATATTACGTATTAAGCATGTCGGGAATCGAACCCAAGACCCCTTGCTTGTTCGGCAAACGCGCTGACCATTACACCACGAGGCCGACTATTATTATATTATAATTACATCTATACAATTTATAAATAGCTACAATAATATTTAGCATAACAACACATTTACTCTTTTTTTTATATGTATTTTTGTTTTTTTTTTACCTCTTTAGTGACAGACCAAAACAAGATTTTCAGTCGTAACCGAAACCGAACTTCGGCTTCTGTTCGATTTTTTTTCTTTTTTAAATTTTTTTTAGCCAATTAACAGGCTTAAGTAAGCCCTTATAGATTGGAATTAATGAGTTTTACTTAATCTAAATATTGTTAAAATCTACTTAAATCAACAAAGTGTATAATTAACAAAAGGTATGTAGGTATAAATATAGCATAATCTAGGTGGAAATGGCAAGTGTGACATTGTGGGTCAAGAGAGACAACACCGCTTGCTTCTTAAATGCCTGTCCTTGCTGTAGGGACACATCAACAGTACCGTTTAGTGAGATTTTGTTCACTGTTCTAAAGATCTTTGCCAGAGGGGAAAAGAATCCGATGTTAGTTTTATAATTTCCCTCATAAAGACAGGATTGGTACGCAAGTTACGGCAAATTAGTTTCGAACAAAACCGAAAGCGAAACATATTAAAATAAGTTAAAAATCACCTTAAATTGCTCAAAATTAGGCGTTTTTATTGTTAAACCTTACGAATTCATTGAAATACGTGTTAAATAAAATTTACAATGAAATTGAAGTCATGAATATAATGAGAAAAGTTGTTTATTTTTTGCGCTTTTTGGTTCGTTGTACGTTATAAGAATATTAACTTTTTAACTATAAAGAAATTACAAAAATATAAATACAAAAGATCTAAAAACTTACAAGAACAAGTCATGGGCCATAAAATGTACCCGAGTAAGGCCGAACGTATTTTGACGCATCACTTTACAAAAATTTTAAATAAGAAAATCAGATATATTAATTTCTTGATCTTCAGTTTTACGTAAACTCAATTTTGTTGAAACATATTACAAAAAAGATGAAAAACATTTCATAGAAAGGAATATATAAGTCTTGGCATTTACAGGGCTTCCGACTTGTCATTGGCTCATCGTTTTATTTATTATGTCCATATTTTTTTTAAATTATTTGAACATCTGTATTCCTTCCATTCTTCCATATGTTGGCCTTTGTGAAGTTACAGAGCTGAAACCTCTGTTAATGCAGGTGACATTCTAACCGAATTAGTTCACCTGCATACTAGGCAACGCCAGAAAAATTTTGTTTTGATTTTGATCTTGATAATTTAAAGTACTATTTTTAAAGAGTCATAAATTTTTGTAAGAGCGAGGTTTGAAACTCAAACACAGCCGTATATTTTTGAAAATAATTTATAATTAAGTTGACCAAAATGGAGCTAGTAAATAATTACCCGGCTAGTATTAATTGATAAAATAATACCTCGGTTAGTACTCGTTTCTACGAATTTAATACTGTAAAATTTTTGCCCTAATGCAAGTGACCGCAAATAAGCTGCGGTAATTTCAAAAAATAATCATAATTTCGTACTAAGGTATATATGGCGTCCTCCTTCATTTCATATTTGAATAAGACTATACGAAAGTAGACAAACCGTTCGTTTAAGATTGAAGATTGACTTGCATAGTACCCTGTACTTTTAGTAGTGTATAGCTCACGTGTACTTGGTATTATTGAGGTAATCGTGTTCACTTTGCTACTATCTTCTATGTGGTACGTTTGTGTACGTATGTAGTTACATTGACACATTACCACCGATTAAATCCGTCAATTTAAGGGCTACGCGGTACGCGCGTTTGTACACCGGATGACCCAACGCAGTTTTTCAAACAATATTAACTCGGTGGAAAGATGGGTAAATAAGATTTGTCACATTTTTAGACATATTGAGTTATTAATATTACAATGAGATCTACAATCTGGCAAAATATGGTATTTAATATAGAATATAAGCCGTGTCACTTTATGATATGCCGATTTTTCTATTTCCAAAGATGGCAAATTAAGATATGTTACTTAAAAATAAGCATGACTTGACAACAGACGTGACAATCTTTATAAATGGAGTAATGATTGTCAATTGTTGATATGTCTTGTCTTGCCGTCTTTGTTTTAGATGGCAAAATATATGTTAAACAAATCTTATTTTGTCAACCATTACCCTATTTCTAAAGATAGAATGTTATGTCTATTGAAATATGGCTAAATATGATATGTCAGACATATATTGTTTTGTCGTCTTTGTTCTAGATGACCGAACATATGTCAAAAATATCATATTTTGGAGTCAGTTTTTTGTAATTATTTATTTGAAATTTATTTGTTAACCTTCACGAATTACTACTTTTATTTCAATTTTTAAACAACTTCAATTTATTTTAATTTCCTTTTCTTTTTTGTACTTTAATTAATAACCTTACATATAATTATTATATGATATGGACATTTCACTGGTCCATTAGAGTTAAGTCTAACTGTGTAAAATAAAAAACTATGTAACTGTACTGTATGTTTCCTAAATAAAAGAAAATAATTTAAAAAAATAAAATTTTAAAAATTAAAATAATTGATCTTAAATAAATAATTGACTGATTTACTTTAACGGCAGATGCTAAGAATCCATATAAATTATTTGGCGAACAGGATCGTGGTTTTGTATTTGTTCGATAGTTTATTTATAAACTACTTTAGAACAAATTACCAGCTATGAAATGTAATGTAGCTGTATATAAAAAGTGTTTCAATAAAAATGAAATTTGCTTCCAACGATACTGCCATTGAAAAACGGTACCATCTGCTCGGCAAGAAAATGCATAAAAGAGAAATTACAAACAGTTGAAAATGTAAACCATTAAACAGATAACGCGGAACAATGGCTTACCAGATAATATTATTATAATAGTTGAACTTTACATTTTATTCTGCCTTGTTCTAGAAAATGAAGACGCATTGAGAATAATTACAATTGTAACGTTTTTTCTTACATTACAATACAATACAAGGTCGCTGTTACAATACTTACTCATGTTTAATTAATCTATTATTGCTACTTGTGAGAACCAAACCAAAATGGGTTCTACCGTAAAAATGGTTCCCTTGTTAATTTTATCACTAATTAATTTCAGATCACAAACTTTCACTTATTTATGTATTTACTTTTGTTTTTTAATTAATCTGGGTTTTTATCAACTTTGTTTTTGGGGATACGAAAATTTAATTAAAACCAGCCAATGACAGGTCATAAGCTCTGTAGATGCCTAGACTTCTATATTACCTTCTCTAAAATGTTCTTCATCTCTGGTGTAATATATTATTATTTCAAGTCAAAAGGCAGTTCAAAACGCCAAAAATGAGTCGTTTTTATAAAAAAACCTTACGAGTTCATTGAAATAAGTATTAAATAAAATAAAATAAAAGGCAAAATTTAATGGTTCGTTGTTATGTTAAACATATAACTTATTTGTAACATTTTTTTAATGTACGCTATAGGAACTTTAACTTAAAAAATATAAAGGAATTATAAATTTTAAAAAAAATTTTTTGAATTTTTCAAAATGCTTATTTTTATACTCTACAAATTTTGGACATACTCAAAACATTCTTGTTTAAACTAACTGGTATAAGAAGTATACAAATTTGAAAATTGTTTTCAGGCATTGCTCAGTAGGACAATTGGTTTAACCGGATGAATCTCACCCGCATGATAAACGTTTCAGCTCTTTTACTTCACAAAAGTCGACAGATGGAGTCAAGAATGTTGTTTCTCTCTATTGCAAATTTAATATAAAAGATCTTAGAACTCACGGGAATTGCAGATCACGAACCGTAAGACGCACCCGAGTACAGCCGAACATAATCCGACTTATCGGCTGAATATAATGTAATATAATATAATGGCATATTTTATTAGATATTTTTCCTATGATATATTTTGTTGTTCTTTTTAATATTTTATGTATTTTTTTCTTTATTAATTATTAAAAAATAAAAAAGTACCTCCTAATCTTTCACAGAATACATTATTTTTTTCTATAATACAAAAATCGAGAGAGATATTGAAAGTAGGGTGAGTGCCGGGAACAGGGTGAACGGTGCACTGAAATCTACTTTGGCAAACAAATGTTTATCGCAGGAAGTTCTTTGTTTATCGGAGTTCTAGTGCCAACTCTCATGTATAGGAGCGAAGTATGGAATTGGAAAAATTATGATGGAAGTAGGTTAAATGCTGTCGAAATGCGATCCCTCAGGTAAATGTGTGGTAAAACGATGTACGATAGGTGCACAAATATCGAGATCCGTGAACTGTGTAAGGCTGAGACATGCATTATCTACAGAATCAAGAAAGGGGTGCTGCGTTGGTTTAGAGATGTAGAGCGAATGGACAGAGAAAGAACGGCTAAAAGGATCTACGATGCGAATGTTGATGGATGCAGAAAACTAGGAAGACCGAGAAAGACATGGCACGATCAAGTCCATCAAATACTTGAAGATGGACATGTCAAAAGTAGGAATAATCGGCGTGCGTGCATGAGAAGATGTATAAATGTAGAGGAAGCGAGGTCTGCATGCCAAGATCAAGAAACTACGGGGAAATGGCGTGATGGTTTGTTTGTTTGTGTTTGTAATCGCATTAGACCCGTCTATTTATTATAGGACCAAAAAATTCATAAACATTTTTGTATACCCAAGAACAGGCCATGTCTTTGTGAATTTTTTTGTTTACTATTTGTATTATTAACATGTATTTCATTGCTATGTAACAATTATTTTTTGAATACTCTGTTTTATCTCGAATCTGTGTATATTTTTATAAAAATGTAATTATTTTTTAATTTTTTAAAAATATAATAATGATAGCATAAGCCGAAACCAAAACCGCGAACCCTTTTATCTAGCCAAAACTGAAACTTATGTCGGTCACTAACCATTACACCACGGGTAGAGTATTAAATAAATCATTATTGAATATCTGAGAAAAAACTCACTTTTAAACGTATCATTTCTATATAACTATCAAATGCATCTTATTTATATTCCAGCAATGAGTTATAATTTATAATTATGCACTTAAATTGCCAGTTAAAGTAGTGTAATATAAATGGGGGAATTAAAATACTTGTAATATTCCAATACTAATATTAGACAGTTATGTTGTCAATGATTAACAGAACAACGGTAATTTAATAATGTGAAAATACGCATACACTTAGTCCATAGAACCTAATAGAACCCACATAATATGTGAATGTATAATAAATGTACACAGAATTGAAGGTATGTACGTAGTACGTAAGTTCTAGTATTGGTTTATTTATATTGTGTCATATATTCTCATATTTATTTATTTATTTATTTACACATCCATCGACGGCTCAAAGAACCTTCTACAAAAAATTACAATTTACAGAAATAATCACAGCAGTGCACAATAAGCATGTAGTACATAGTGTGAAATAATAAAACAATTTAAACTTAAAAATTTAGTGAACAAATAACACAAAAAACAAAAAGTAAAAAAGAAACATAACATTTCTAAATAAAAAATAGCAATTACCATGAGAAAATATTATGTTCTAAATATCAATATAACACAGTTAAGTTGAGAATAACGAGATAATAATAATTAAAAATAATAATACAACATTAGTATTTAAAAAAAATGTAAGTTTTTTGAGCAATAAAATAAAAATAAAAACTGAAATTAACTAAATAATACCTTTATTTAGTGAAATCATAATCATCAGTTTGGTTGGAAGAAGTTGGCATTTAGCAATAAATCCACCAATGTACAATTTAAATTATGTCTAACATGTTAAATAAAGAAATAAAAAGTTATATTAATAATATACTTTTAAATAAATCCATTATTTTTCTCATAAATAACGAGTTAGAATCCGTTTATATTATTATTATATTACTTCGTCAAATAGTGAAAATTTTCCGTGTTCAGGCGGATGAAAATACTGTTATTTGTTTTAAATAGAACCAAAACCCTGGACGAGTATTTTCGCCTCGATTGCTCCTCTCAGGTAATAAATCTGAGAAAAGAAAATCGAGTGTAGATAAATCCGCCTCGTAATGTAACGGTCTGCAGGGAGAACTTAAAATATGTATTTCAAAGGTTTTTCAATATTTCACAATCCCTGGACTAGCACCTAAAGCGTAAGACTGATCACCTTACTATATTATGAATTTTTATGTAACTATGATCTATGCAACACTTCCTGCAGAAAGGAAAATGATGGTGAATATTCAACATACGTTATTATACTTTATTATATAAATACAAGAGGAGTGATACTTAGATCCAAAGATTTGGAATAACCTGTAAATCAATGAAAATACAATGAACTTTCACTAAGAGTTTTCACTAAAGATGTTTAATGTTTTACATTTAACAAACATATTGTTCATTATACGAATACATTTATTATGACTTTGCGTACACCATTGAATTATAAAATTATCATAGATACATATTTATATGTACAGGATGTTCATAAAACCCTGTCACATCCGAAACTATGTTGATCAGTATGAGCAAGAAGACATATTGGCACATTTAAATATTTTTTGAGAAGGAATACAATTTAAAAAAATAAAATGTCAAAAAAAGCAAATGGTTGTTTACTTCTACAGGGGAGAAACGAGAAGGAGGGGGGACCTATTTCTTCCCTGCAGAAGTAAGCAACCATTATTTTTTTTATATATATTTTTTTTAAATTTTCTTAGTTCTATTATGTTCATATGTGACCCGGAATAGGGAAATATCACATATTACGAATACCGATAAACATATATGAAATGTATTTGAAATACTTGTATTTTTAAAATCGATATGGATATTGTGGAGAAACGTTTTCATATATAACTTTAAAAAAGAAAATATTAAAAAAACGTCACTAGAAAAACGCGATATGTTTGACATTGATAGTTGTGACGTCAAGATTCGTGACGATGTTCTAAAAAAATTCATATGGTTTGGAACAAAGTTGAAAATGATTAGTAATGAGTAAATGCAATATTTTTTTTTTTCATTTTAAATTTATAATGGTTAATATGTACAATCATTTTATTTATGGTTTTCCAAATTCTATTCTTGTGTAATATAAAATTATTTTTGTTACATTACGTATATTGATAATTATAAGTTTGATATCATTTTAAGTCTATTTTTAAGTACCTATTATATTATAATCTTATTATTGTATATGACTGTAGATTTAAATAAATATTTTTTTTTTTAAATGAATATAAATCGTGACGTATTAGGGACGCGGCAAATACAAAGACCGTTTTTGCGGGAATTCAAAATTACAAATTTAAAACTATTTTTTATGCTACTAATAAGCAGAAGAAAAAAAAATTTTTACTCGACCGTATTTCATGGACTTCTTTTACTTGAAAAATGTTATAAATAAAAAGTGATTTTTCTTTATTTGCAATTTGGAAGCTCAAGATCAAGAAAGAGAAAGACGAATAGGTATTTTTCTTTTTAATGTTGGTAGAACTGTAATTCACATACGTTTTCATTTCTAGCGCAATCTGTAATGTAGTATGTTTATGGCAGCAAGCAAGGCAGTAAACAAGTAGATCATTGGTGTGTTCTTCAAAAATATCAACGCAAATCTGTCGCTAAAGGATGCTTTCTAAGGATGATAACGCCATTCAGCGCATCATTACGGGTGACGAGACGTAGGTGTATGAATATGACGTGAAAATAAGTCGTCAATCTTCGGAGTGGCGCTTGCCAACTTAGCCAAAACCCAAAAAACCACGCTAAATTCGCTCAAAAATCTAGGATGTTAACAGTTTCCTTCTATCGTCACGGTGTTGAGCACTTTGAGTTCATTTCAATAGGCCAGACATTCAATAATAGCAAGATATATGGAAAGTTAAGATTTTTACTATTTAGGCATATTGAAGCGTTTGAGAGAGAATATTCGTCGAAAAGGTCAGATATATGAAGTTTAGATTTTTGTCTCAATAAAGCGCCGTTGAAAACGGTTGAAAAAAAAACAAGGTAAAAGTCGTTCCTCATGCACCGTTTTGATTCGTATACCTGATTTGGCTCCAAATGCCTCTATTCTGTTCCCTAAACTCAAATTACTACTTTGCGGAAATCATTTTGTCTCAATTGATACTATTAAAGAAAATTCGCAGAGGGATCTGAAAGCCATTCCGAAATCGGCCTTCGAGAAGGGCTGCAAATATTGAAAAGAACGAATATACATATATTCACCTTTACTTTATTTTACTTTTGTAAAAGTATAATCATTTTAATAGCTGCCGAAATTTCTGCAGCGAATATCAAACAATTCGTGACAACTTATTTTTAATCGATTCCTTTAGGTAACTGACCTAGCCTTACCTCATTTGTACATAGCTGAATATTTTGTTTAATTGAATAATAATATAAGTTATAACTTTAGTTTTAAAAACCAGTATCCATCTAATTAAAGCGTGATATTTAGTTGGAACAAATGTACATAAATTAAGATTCGTGATAAGCATTGTAAGTTTATTTTCTTTAAACAAATAGAGAGAGAAAACACTCGTATTACAGCCATTCATTTATCGATTGTGTTTTATTATCAAATTCAAAACTGTATCATTATAAATAACTGTGGAATAATTACTCTGTGAGATTAATTACCTTTCTAAATTTAGTATAAAGAGACAGCAATATTTTTTTACATTACAAAATAAAAGAACTATAAAAACAAACACGTCAATCTATAAAAGTCTATTTTTTACCGACAATAAAAAATACAAAATATTGATCAATCATCATCAAATCTGTAAATTGAAATCTTAACGGTTTTTTTTAAACTGTAGAAAATTAATATGTTTATTACGTGTATCAACAAACCTCTGAGTTTAATGTATTACTATGTTTTATGTTTCAATTATCATCTATTCAACTCTCAACTATACTAAACGTCACTACATAAAATGTGCTAAAGAGCGATTTTTTCGACTTCACAAACGGTACGTTCTTGAGTATTGTAAACGCCATGTTATTGTTAAATTATTGTCAAAAGCGAGAAAATCTTGAGAAGAATTTAAAGTATAATATCGCCTTCCAAGAGTATCCTAGGGGTTTAGAATAGTTTAGATGGATGATTTTGTGTGTTTGGCGTTTAAGATTATACAGAAATAAAGGTAATTTTACGGAAAATAAAATTCTAAAATAAAACAATTTCGAAAAATTGGCGTTTAGGTTTAGAACTGAATATACGTTATGCTCTTCGTATTAATTATAATTTAAATGAACTAATAAGACACACAAAATTTTCAAGTGCGAGTGTTCTTTTGACGATAATATCACCACAGTAATATTTTTACACCTGTTACAATAAAAACATAGGCTAAAGAATGAGTAAATTCTTTTATCTAATAAACCGTTGAATGAAACTGAAAAAAGGTTTGGCTTCATACTCTCTTAAGTTTTATCTCGTCACGATTTTTCAAACTGTTAACGCTTCCGTACCCGAGACTAGATTTAATAAAGAAATCGAATTTGGTATATTTCATGTCTTGTTCATTAACCTTATGAGCGAGACTATTTTGCACGCGTCATGTAAGTTAATTAAAACAAATTGTTTGAAAATTTCGTGATGAATTTTTTCACGGGTAGGAAGCTTTTCGGATTATTTTTATTAATACGACCATTCACGATTATGGTACTTTGGAATAATTGAAAAGAGAAATTTGAATTATGTATGCTGTTTTGCGCAAAGGTTATTGTTTTGATTAATTGTAGGGTCGTTTTAAAATTGTAATAATACTACTTGTAGTTAAAAACAACATTATGTTTTGATGCTTAGATTTTTTCGATTTACCTACCTCGCACTAGCAGATACAAAATTATTATAAACATTTAATCAACGTTAAAATTTTTTAAAAAACCTTATTAATAAAATAATGGATTAAGAACTGTGTATTTCGCTCTTTCCCAGTCAGTGGCTACGTATGGTATAGTGGGTTGGGGAGGTTGCACGGCGTCCATCATGAACCCCCTAATAAATGCCCAAAAAATGAAACTTAGAGTGATGTTACAATGCCCCTCAATTTTGCCACATAAAACGTTGTTTCAATTTATGATGGTACTGAACAAAGGACATTTTTTTCAAAAAGAGTCATTGATACATTTCTGGTCATGTGGTTACAAGAGAAGATACCAGAAGAATGCTCGTACCAGGTTTTCCTGTAATTGAATTATTTCATACCAAAAACCGGTACGACTTTCGCTTAGAGAAATTTCTCTTCTGTGACAATTGCGAGTTTTTAATATTCTGGATGAACATATTAAGTCCTCCAAAACGAAAAACATTTTCAGGAGAAGTGTACAAGTTTGGATTTTGTAAAGAAAAAAGACAGTTGCAGGAGACTGCTGCAAGGCATTGCATAGATTTATATACAATTAAGTGTATTGTCCAGATGATTATAAAAATGTATATTTATGCGATAATTTTTATTTTTGGTAATCTTTAATAATATTCATGCTTCCAATTTTCATCATGTTATATCCCAACTCAACACGGGGCTCTTGGCCTCATTGAGTTAAGGATACGTTATTATTTTTTTGTAATATATTGTGTATCTTTTTCTAAATAAATAAATAAAATTTAAATTATCAACGAGTGATACTAGAACTCACAAATTTGTAATAACCAGTAACCAATTTCATTGCTCTCGAGACATCTTCAAGAAGTAGCAATCACATTTTTGACATTCTTTAAATTCAATTGTGGGTTATTCAAAAGGTTTCATCGACTTGCGTTGGGAAGTGTGATTTAAACTATTATTAATGCTGTAAACAAGGAAGGAAGGATGTGTCGGTTTGGACTTGTAGAGCGAATGAATAGCAAAATAAGGGCTAAAAATATGTTATGTTAAAGAATGTTGATGGATGCAGTAAATGAGGAAGACCGAGTAAAATGTGGCATAACCAAATCCAACAAATACTTGAAGAGGGACATGTCAAAAGTCGGAATAATCGTCGTGCCTGTATGTATGTATGCAAAGACTGAGTAACATGTAGCTTTATCCTCTCGTGATGCTTTGCTTATTTATTTTTTTATGTTTTTGTTATTTGATTTTACTTTTTATCAAATGAAGAAATTCCGTGTTTGTTTTATTTGTTAATAGACAATCAAACTAAACCAATTCAAATATATATTTTTATGTAAAGTATTATCAGCGCTGTGATTTTTTAACGTTTTATCATTTTGAAATAACTCCGTGTGTGACGTCACAATTTCTGCTGATTGATGAATTGGCTTCCTGTTAACCGGAAATCTATCACAACACTCTATCGTCGGTTGATCTGGAAAAACTAGTGACGTCGTTCAAAGTGGTTAGTTTTTAATAAATTCTTTTTTGTTATTTCTTTCATATGTTTTCAAGAAACTTCGCCGAAAAATTTAATGCTCTTATTTTTAACGCGCGAAAGAAAACGTTTTTTACATCCAATTTCAAGTAGCACTGAACATCCATTATTGGGTACAGTATTGCGTTTTATTAATTATACATAAAGTATTTTTAAATAATGTCAACAATCGTTAGCCATCGAATAAATACATATCAAGACTTAAACCGAAGACCCAGCATGTTTCTCGGCTTTGCAAGCAACAACGCGTGTGGGCGCATTGATACCTTATGAAAATACTAATTCTTCGCGCGATCTGATCACGAAACGATTAAATTATCGAGAACTCAAAATGAGCACTACCTTTATCACGATTTGGAGAGCGGCCTTGTCATATTTATAAAGTCATTTCGTTTAACTTATGTCGTGGAAGAGCATTTAAGTATTAACGAAACGTTTGGTCCGCACTGCCGCGAGCTTTTTCTAAAAACAATTTTGAACGTAATTATTTCGTTTAATTTATATGTTCTAGGGATCAATCGCCCCTGGCCAAGGCGTGCTTTTTGATCGTAAGGACAAAGAGCCATTCTCGTGGGATATAGGAACATCAAAAATAATTAACTGTTTATTGTTTTTTTTTGTCTACAAGACATATATACCAATTTTTCGTCAATTAATGATTTGAAATACTAATTACAGGTGTTTTCAAACAATACTTGCCAGAAAAGATTCAAACATATGTATGTTTGATAAAATCAACAAGCCTTTGTGGAAAAGCATAAATTAATATTAAAAACATATTACAACAGATATAAAGAACATTTAACTAACTAAAACTAACTAACTAACCATCACGCCATTTCCCAGAGGGGTAGGCAGAGAGGATAGAACGCCACACCACTCTGTCCTGGCACACTTCCTTTGCTTCCTTCACATTCATACATCTTCTCATGCACGCACGTCGATAGTTCCGACTTTACACATGACCACTTTCAAGAATTTGTTGTACTTGATCATGCCATGTCTTTCTCGGCCTTCCTCGAAAGAACATTTAAGAGAAGGTAATATAGAAGTCTAGGCATCTACAGAGCTTATGACCTGTCAATGGCTGGTTTAAGTGGCCACTTTACACACTGTGTAACATTTACCATTCTGCCCATATTCGAACATCTATATTCCTCCAATTCTTTCATCTGTTGATGTTTGTGAAGTTAAAGAGCTGAAACCTTTATTTATGCGGGTGAGATTTATCTAATTGAATTATTTCACCTGCATACTAGGCAACGCCTGTAAATGTTTTTTTTTCAATTTCTATACTTCTTCATGGACCAGGTGGATTTATCAACAAAATTTTGAGTTTGTCCTAATTTTTGTAGACAAGGACTGGATTCAACTCCCTGGGGAGCTGTTTATATTAACATATTACAACAGAGACTTCTATATTACATTCTCTTAAATGTTCTTCATCTCTGTTGTAATATTTTAATATAAACAGCTCCCCAGGGAGTTGAATCCAGTCCTTGTCTACAAAAATTTGGACAAACTCAAAATATTGTTGAATATTAAAAACTGTTTTAAGGCATTTCTTTTATATTCCTTAAAATATTTTCATCTCTTTCGAAATATTTATCTACTATCATGACGACATTATTAATTAAAGACTAGTGGATAAAGGTATTATATGACAAAAACAAAAAGCGGAGCTATCTGGGTTAAAGTTTTGAACACCAATACAATTATTGATATAATAACACTCTCTTATTCGCTCTCAAAATCGGTTTTCTGCTACTACACACGTATATGAATAAACACTAACATGTCGCCCTAGCCATATAGCCCTTCAGGTACCCCAGCGTCAAGTTATTTGAGGAATTCGAGATCTCAGATATAAGACAATTATATATTTTTAGAATAATAATGTTTGTGCAAGTAAATTATTCTATCAAATCCCAAAAGGAACACTCCCGCACTACCAGAAGTCAAACTAGAGGATGGGTCATGGGGTCTATCACAAACTCTAAATTCTGGCAAAGAAATTTCAGGTTTCTGGGCCCGAAAATATTCAATATGTTACCCAAAGATTGCAAAATCATGACTCGGATTCAATTTTACAAATTTGTAAAAAATTGGTTACTGGATTTGAGTCGAGAAAAATCGGAAAATTTACTAAAAATAAATTCCTAATAAATTAATATTGAATAACTGTTTTGTATATTAACAAGTAGGTAGTAATGTTATTGTTTATTTTTGCATAAAAATGTCTGCCTTAAAGCAGGTTGTACCTAGTTAGGCAGACGGAGAAATCTATTACCTAAGTGTTTATGTAATAGATAAAGTTATTGTTATTTTTGTTAATAAACATTGATTATTATTTTTATTATATATCTACACTTACTCTCATACAAATACACACAAACATATATATACGCACGCTTACATTTAAAAATGTGCCATAATTTAGGTAATAGATTTTTATTTAGAAATTCGCTGATTTGTCTTTAAACTTTATCTTTATTATGTGATAGGTAACATATTTTGCTCCTTACACAAAGCGCTGCGTTGACTTCCGTACTCTGCTCTTATCAAATTATAACGATAACAAGGAGGCAGGTTCTGCGGGAGTTGGCTGATTGTGTCCACACCTACATCCAGATTACACCGCGACTATCGTACAATACATTCGGTTCATTTAAACTCTCATACCAGAAACAGTAATCGCGAAAGGTATCCCGAGTTCAACACGAATTGATAAGGTATCACAGCCGTTACTTTACGCGCTTCGCTACACAATTCTAGCTTCATTCAAATTGATTTTAGCCGGTCATTTACATTTCAAGGCGGATAACTATGATAGATGAAAGTGAGTGATTAAAAAAATGTCCGTTAAAACACATTCTGATTAATACACCGTTAATAAATATTGATCGTCCAGTTCATTAGTCAAATATCTACAAATTACAAGTTTAGAGATACTAAAAAAAATACTTTTGTTACGATCACACGTGTGTTAATATCGAATATTGTCGATTTGTGCTTGGTTTTTTTTTCAACCTTTGTTTAGTGATTACATGCGTTGACAATTTTAGAAATGATTTAAACAATACAACCATTTAAATCTGTTGAAAGTTTTTGCCCTGAAATATATTTGGTGGCATTTTGCAGTCAACTGAGGAGTGCATCAGATAGAGAGGAAAATTTCCCGTAAAATTACAAAGAATTTCGATTCTCCCTACAATTAAGCAAAAAAAACAGTTCGTAAACATCTTTTGTAATTTTGAAGTCCCGAGGTACGAGTCTTGTGTTGACATTTTTTTTATGTATACATTTATAATTTAACAAAAAATTTCAATGATTTTGACCGTTTTTTTTAAAATTATTATTTGGAAAAAATATAGAGAATATTACAACGAAAGACATGTTTAATATACTCGTAGATTTGATACATATATATGTATGTATTAACGTTTTCCATTACGTAAAAGGAAAAATAATTCTTGTGTTCATAGGGAAGTTTGATTGGTATAAATATTTACAATCTAAAAAAAATGTACAGTGTATTCCTGACTGCACTTTTTATTTTGTTTGTTCATCGTAAAAAAAAAATATTCCTCTGTAAGTACAATGATGTTGTACTGTTGTTTTTTTTAATTTTAGAATTAAGATGTTACCAATAATTGTTCCAGGTCTTCGTACTTACGTTTCGTGATGGAAAAACAAAACTAAGTATGTTGTCTTTTTAACTCTTGTGTGGCTGTGATGTCACACTAGTATACATACGATGCAATACTTGATATATCACTCTTATTTTTTTTAATGATTAAATTGTATTTTTGTAATCGTCAAAAAAACATTTTCACACTGGATTTAGAAAGTATTTATTTATTTAACTTTTTGTACATAATGTTATTTGTACATTGGCAGGCTTATTGCCAAATGGCAATTTCTTCCAACCAACCAATAAAATAAAAGTTTTTTTTTTATAATTCAAGTTACAGAACATATTCAATATAAGAAAAAAATATTAAAAAGTTAAAAATATATAAAAATAGAAATAAACGTATTTGTTTATAAATTACCTTAAATCAAAACTATTACTCAATGGAAAAAAGGAAAAAAGAGGAAAGAGGAAAAAGGAAAGGAGAAGAGATTAAGGAAGAGAAAGGAGACGTTTCTTCAGACGTGATTTAAATAGAGATAATGTAGTAACATCTTTGATGGTGGATGGGAGATGATTCCACAGTCGAGCCGCATGGACACTATATGAGTTAGAGAAGAAAGAGGAATTGTGTATGGGTATTAAGAGAGTGCCTTGAGAATGAGAACGAAGAGGTAAACCACGAACTGATAAGCGTTGAAATTTTTCACGCAGGTATATAGGAGCCTTAGGACTATGAAGTACATTGAACAGAAGTGAGAGGGAGTGATAGTCTCTCCGCTGTCTAATTTTGAGCCATTTCAGTTGCCTACGATAATCAGAAATATGGTCATATTTCCTAAGACCAAAAATGTACCTTATGCATGTATTCTGAAGTCGTTCAAATTTATCGAGTTGCTCACAGCTTAAATCAGTAAAATTTGTATAACTATGCTGGATTTTATTACAAAAATACTTATCCTTGCGGTGCGAACAATGAATACGACGCCAATTCAGCAATACATATGTACAAGAGAGAGAACGAAGATAAAACTCATAAGTGATTTTCCGAATGTTTGAGTTTACTGTTTACCATATTGATATGCCATATTTTTGTTTTTTTTATTGTTATTATTATTGTTGTGTTTCTGATCCTATACAATATTTGTGATGATATATTCTTGTGTCCGTGTCAACTAATTTCTCGTCCCAAATCAACATAGGACTTTTAGTTTCATGGAGTTGGGATTACGTATGTCTCAAATAATGTGTAATAAACTGCCTTTAAGTAAATAAATAAATAACAAGGCACACAGAGACGCTGTGGCCGGTGTTTGTGTAAAACAGATTTAATCGGTTATTGACAGGGATAGGAGATGGACGCATGTAAGAAGACCGGCGTATTAATGTTTTTTTTGTTGCTATAACAGGGCTAAATCATACGTTTATTGAAATTATTAAACAATATGTGTTCATGTTTTTATTTCAAATGTCTAAACATTTCTATATTTCGTCTTTTGCTTACAATAACACGATGTTACATCACCGCGCGCAAAGGAATTATCTAATACGGTATTTTAAGAGTTGATAATATGCTAATTCGTATGTCTAAATTCCTTTTTAAATACTATATTTATTTTATTTACATTGTTTCGTTTTTTTCCTAAGATTTGAAGGTGCTCGTGGCTGAGTGATATCTGATGCTTTGATTATTTAAGTCAATAATCGGTGTTATGATTATGTGCCCCCGTTTTAAAGATTTATTCTTAGACCGAGAATTTCTCCGGAGTTAGGTGTAGGTAATGCATAATGCATCGGTTTGAATCAAGAATGTGATTATGGCGCCAAGACGGGATGCCTCTGACCATCGACAAGATGCAACCTAATGCAGTTTATCAGGATCTAACGGATGTCTCCACGCGTATCCGCCACCTTACTAATAATACTCAGCTATTAAGTCCTTGCATATATGTACATAATATATGCGGTACTATATACTACACCATGGTAAAAATAAACCTTCGAACCCGTCTCATAATCGCTCGATATATTCACAATTATTACTCCTTGACTTAAATCAATCCATCAACATTACTGGTAAAAATAAAAAAAAATACCATTGAACCGATAGTTAGGTGTAACATTAAATCAAAATTGCTAATATTTAGTTACATATTATTAATAGGGAAATATCACGTAAGTATTACGAATGCCAATTAAAATATATGAAACGGATTAAGAATAAAAAATTATCCTTTAATAATCAATATGGATATTTTGGAAAAACGTTTTCATATTTTACTTTCCTCCTCATTCCCTTTCCGCACCTAATGGTGCATAGGGCACTGCATTGGTACACCAACTGCAGCGAATATTAATATTTTATTACATGAAGGTAAGACGATCAGTCTTACGCTTCAGGTGCCAGTCCAGGGGCTATGAAATATTCCGGTGTGAAACACCCTTTTAAATAAATATTTTATATCAACCATGCCGGGAACCGAACCCGAGACCTCTTTCATGGTAGGCAAACGCGCTGAACATTCCACCACTAGGCCGACAAATATACAACTTTAATCGACAGTATATAACTTCAAAAAAGGAAATATAAAAAATATGTCACTAGAAAAACTCGACATGATTGGCAATGATAGTTGTGACGTGACGTGACGATGTTCTAAAAAAAATTTAATGTTTGGAACAAAGTTGAAAATGAACATGAACAACAACAACAAAAACAAACCATTACGCCATTTCCTCGTAAGGGTAGGCAGAGAAGATGGAACGCCACAACACTCTATCTTTGCATACAGATCTCGCTTCCTCTACATTCATACGTCTTCTCATGCACGCGCGCCGATGCAAATGCAAAACTAGCAGTTCACAATGAAGTGCTTACTCGGGAGCCAAGTATGGAATTGAAAAAATAGTGAGAAAAATAGGTTAAATACCATCGAAATGCGATCCCTCGGGCGAATGTGTGGTAAAACAATGTATGATAGGTACAGAAAACGAGGAAAACGGAGAAAGACATGGCACGATCAAGTCCATAAAATACTTGAAGATGAAATTGTCAAAAGTAGGAATAATCTAAGAATGTAGAGGAAGCGAGGTATGTATGTAAAGGCAGAGGGATTTGGCGCTCTATCTTCTCTGCCTACCCCTATGGGGAAACGGCGTGATTATTAGTTTTTTTTACATTTGATAGGTAATTAAAAACATATATCTCATTAAAAATTGTATTTACAATCTTTTTTATTTGGCTTTGCTTATTTGAGTATAATTTTATAATAAGACTCTCGCGTATACTTAATGAATTTGTTTATTTTACGTAAATATTCTAACGTGAATTATTTGAAAACAAAATCGTATTTTAGTCCGCTTTCTTAAATAAATATTTGTACATATTTGTCTTCTACAGTTCGATCTGATAGAAATCGCTCTCTAGATTACAAAGTATCCATGCACTACGGTTTTCTTCACCACATTTCTGTACAACTTCACTCCACCGAAAAATAGCGGAACTTTAAAACAATAAAATGTCGTCACGATGGCAGACTTATATTATTATCTGTCGTAATTGGCAATCCGAAACGCAGCAGGAAATAGTCTATTTACATTAACAGTACGCAGAAACCTGAACTCTTACTCCTGCATTACGTCTTCTCTCGTTTACCGCTAGACATGGTGCATAGAGCACTCAATACTCTCAATCTGTTCATCTTCTCAAATATACTAGAAACTTTTAGAAACCATATCTCAATTATAATTTTTATTATTTTTTTGTATTAGTTTTATTTTTTTATCAAACCCAAGACCTCTTGCATGGTAAGCAAACGCGCTGACTATTACACCACAATGCCGACAAATGTATGTAACTAAATTTGTATAATTCTATTAATGTTGATTTAATGATTCTCACACTAACACACATGAACACTTACTCCCACACAAATATACATAAATACACCCTTTTGTTACAATATGTGAGTTTGTCCAAATGTTTTTAGACAAAAGACTGGATTTCACCCCCTCGGGAGTTATTAAGATTAACAAATTACAACAGGGATGGAGAATACCTTAAATAAGGGAATATGGAAGTCTAGGCATTTACAAAGCTTATGACCTATCGTTGGCTGGTTTAATTGGCTTGAAGTGTTTGAACATCCATATTTCTTAAATTCTTCCATTTGTTGATTTTAGTGAAGTCAAAGAGCTGAAACCTTTATTGTTGAAATAAAGATTATGTTGTTCTCCATCCCTGTTGTAATTTGTTAACAACCTTTTGTTGTAACATAATTTAATAATATGTATGATTCTTATTTAGAAACTTTGCTGGTCTGTCTTTAAACCGTATTTTAAAAAAATGTTATTTGACCATTGTCGACTGTTTGTTACTAAATAAATAAATAATTTGTATTTTAATATTAAAATCGGTTTATTTTTTATGTTCTTTGAAATTTTATTATTTATACTTTGTTTAACTGGATTGTTATTCTATTGCATCACGTGTTATTAGAATATAATTCATTTTACCAATTTTTATTTGTTATTTATTTAAGCTTAACACGGGTACATCCAAAAAAGCCCAATTAATTTCATGAATATGTAAACGAGTGTAATTTTGAATGAATAAATGAATACTTTGTTTCATTTTTTACTTTTTGCCTACGAATTAGAGCGATATGTCAAAAAAATTAAGTTTTAAGTTGCATTACCCATTTGAATAAATATTAAACAAAGAATGGGGCATAAAGCAACATTTAATATTAATAAATATACTAGATTTTTTTTTTATCAATATTCCTACAGAGATGACGTAGATTTTTTTTTTTTTTTTTTTTCAAATTCAGGATTATCGATATCGAAGTAAATATACTAGAATTACAGATTTATATAAAATAACAAATATCCTCAATTTATGTGAATTTATTTACCCAGAAAATCTATAGATTATATTTCAGATTAAAACCAATGAAATATAGACGAATATTTAATTAAATTCGAACGACACTCAAAAAATGTAAGAGCATAAAATAATTTAACTAATGAACAACCTAGGACTAACAGAAAAAAAACAGTTTTGTATATACAACGATAAAATTCCACAATTCACTTTTAACAGACTAAAATATATACAAAACATTAACATACTTTAAAAACACATTGTAAACTGATTTTACAGCCCCTGTGACGAGTGATATGTGAATGCTTTATTTTATCTACTTTAAATAGTGTCATAATGTATATTTTTGCAGATTGGGAATATATTGTACCAATAAAATGTGTAATACTCGGATAATGTAAATAAATACTGAAATAATTATGTTTAAAAGGCACTCTTTTAAAATTCTTAAAATATATAACTTTAGAAAAAGATTTTTTCTTTTTAAACAGATGTTTTCACAGGGAAATAAATAAACTTAACAATCTCTCAGGTCTATATTATTAAAACGCCATTTTTCGAAACTAGAATTTCTAGGTGTAGCTTTATTGAACTGAGCCGTCGATATATGTATTATTTATGTGAACATTTGTATTTCTTTATACAACATATTAAATAAATAAACAATGTACGATTGAGATTATATTATGTAAGTTTTATTAAATATAATATCGAATGTCGAATTTTACGGCATCATAATCAATGGCATTTTTATTTCAAGAAAGTTATTTTATTTTTTGTATCATGTTTTGCTAAATTAAGTATTCGTCAATTTGAATCATTCGGTACTTTCCGCTATTTTCATTTATTTTTTGTTCCAATTAATATCACTAAAGTAATATGATATTAATATTTCGGTAGTGCGATGGCAAAAGGGTATATCAGAAACTTTTTCAAAAACAGACTCTTTCATATGACCAAAGGATTTATTTCTCTAGAGCTTCTTTCAAAGTGGCCATATTTAAATATGGGGTCCATCTGTTCTTTTTACAATTTAATGTGACAGAAATAATTACTTGCTGGTCCTGTACTGTTTAAAAGTGTCAAATATACCCTTTCGAGATCCAACTACCGATTTTGGAAATGTTGCAATTGATGAAAATGTTTATTTTCGGGAATATTTCGGCCTCTGATAGGTTGTTTTAATCGTCAGTTTCTGAGCAAAGAATGTTTTTAGTTTATTATTAATTATATTTTTCTAAGTTTACGAGTACTATCAGTATTTAACACCTTTACGTACATTTTTTTTTAAACGTGTTATAAGTTTTCTTTGAGCGACGAAGATTTTATTTGCATTTTGTACTTATTAAGTATATTGGCATATGTTTAATGAATCGGGAAATTAAAAATATATACGTAGATAATATTATCGATACCCTAGGGAATAAAACACAGGAGTCCATTTTTTTCCGTTTTGAAGTTAAAAACGCAGAAATTATTTCTATAATCTCTTTTATACATGAATCCGAAATTCACTTACGTTGAAAAAATGTTTTTTTGAGTTGAAATAAAAATCTGAAGTCTAATTTGTTTTATTGCAAAAACATCAAGAGTTCCAGATACACTATTTTAATATGTAATATTATAATAAAAGAAAAACATTATTTTACATCGCAATAGGTTCTTGTAGGTTGAAAATATCTCATTTGGTTAAAAAATTATGATGTTTGGGAAATCACGCAATCACAAAATCTTCTTTCCTGAACATCTCGTTGTGTGACGATGTAAATGTGACTCCCGTGGTTTAAGGTACATATTTAATGTCGAAATTTAACAAATTGTTTTTGATTTATTATAGTAATTGCAAATCCACAAACAATAAAAATTACCCGAATGAATCATCAAACATGGTTGTATTGTAACAATAAAAATTATATGGGGGTTATTAAGTATCAGCGATGCAATCTTACCTTTTATACGGATTCGCATGAGAATGGCAGAAACCCCATGGCCTAACAACAAAAAATAAAAACACCACTCCTTTTCGCCGTTATATCGGGCCAGTGAACAACCCGACCCGGCTGCCGAATCTCGGACACAGAAAAATTAATCACAATTATCAACCGAATCACTTAACTTGGAAATATTTTCACTCGCGATGTTTACGTACGTGAGGGAGAGTGCACGTGCGTTGTGGCGGATGGAAACCCGCGCGATACGACCACTCCGGTGGAAGGCAGCGGCCTGACTGATTTCCTCAAGAGTCGCGTGTGTGCTGTCAACTATCTGATCGGGACCGAGAAGCTGCTCGGCTGCTCGCTGTTTGCTGTTTGCTGTTCGCTGCTTCCCTCCTCTAGACAGGGCCGTCATTAGAATTTATCCACTATCAGTCGGTGCAAGACAAAAGTCGCGAGTCATCATAACGATAAAAGAACCAATAAAATGCATCTTTTTGGAACGAATTTTCTATGTTTTCTATATTTTTGGAAAATGTTACTTTCACAGTAAAAGAGAATATTTAAAATTGAACGGAAAATTACATTATTTTTGTTTCATTTCTGTACTAACTAAATTGACTTTTAATTTTTTTTTATTGCGGTAAAAAAAATTGAGTGAAAATATCTAAGATTATTGTTAAAACAATTGTTGCGTTTTTGTCAAAAAGAACTAAATTGGTAGCGTAACTTAAACAATTATTTAACTAGCTTAGCTTTTTGTGGTGCGACTGGCCTCGCCATTTTTTTACCATTGGCGCTGCGCTGGTGCTGAAACCTGCAAAGCATAATATATAATTTATTGGACTATTTAATTTATTAATTTTTAAGTTCGTTCGTGACAAAAATTTATTTAGTCCGTTTAAAATGCTTTCGTTTTCCTGGTGGTAAATACTTTATTTATTACTTACGTAACTTCGGTAATTTTTCAAAATTAGAGTATTATTAAAACTGCAAACTGCTTAAGAAAGAACGAAACGGAAAACCGACCAATGAGGAACTTCAGCCCTACGGGAAATTGGATACAATAAATGTTTTCTTGCGCGCGGTAAAAGTTGGAGCATTAACTTGTTTGTCAACGTTTCCTGAAAATGTACGAAAAAAAAAAAACTATTTTAATAAAAACGAACTACTTTGAATGTCGTCACTGGTTCATATGAATCAACCCATGATATGAGAGTTATGGAAGACTTCCGGTTTGCTTGCCGTGGATGAACCAGTGGGAAGAACTGATCGAGAATAACCGAAAAAGAACCTTTGACGTCATTCTTGGAGTTATATCAGATATACAAAACTTATTAAGAAAACTAAAACTTATTAGCGCTGATAATACGACATACAAAAATTCAAATATTTTTTTTTGCTTAATTTAATAGTCTATTAACAATTTTTTTTTTTTTTTAAACCACTGTGATTCCTCATTGAAATACATTTTTTAGATTCCCTTAGGGATATTAAGTATTATATTCCGATGAAAATGCAGAGATTTTTATTTACAGCTTCTAAATAAGTTTTTATATTATATGTGTTTTTGCACCTCAGTATCATAGCAGTAATCATGTTGTACCTAAATCCTTTTATTGGATATTATCCTAATAAATTTTGTAATGTATATTGTTTTGATGATGTATATCCGTAAACTTAAGGTACAGATGAGAACTAATAGGCTTGATTCAGAATAACAGAGAATAAACGTTTTGTCTCTTTTCTTCCTCTTAATCATGAAACCAAATGCAATTTTCCACTCCTTATCAATTTCTTTCTTTTCCTTCCCACTATCTCCTTGTTTTGTCCATATTTCTTTATTTTAATATTTAGTATATATATTTTTTTTATTATTATTTATTTCGAATACAAACAGATGTATAGGTTAAATTAATATTTTTTTTAAAAAACATTTTTAAAAAAAATTAATATTTAGTATTTATATATTTTTTTTATTATATATTTCGAATACAAATAGATGTATGGGTTAAATTAATATTTTTTTAAAAAACTATATAAAATGTATTCATAGTAGGGCCTGCCATCCAATTATATGTATTCACTAAATAATAAGTTTAAACTATATAAATAATAAATATACTATACGTTAAAATAAGATAAATATGGACAAAACAAGGAGATAGTGGAAAGGAAAAGAAGGAAATTATTAATTATATAGTTTAAACTTTCAACCGTCGTCGCGTTATTGCAGTATAATTTAAGTTACTGCATCGTTGACGATTTTGTAAATAATCGCTAAAAGTAAATGCGCAAAAATGTCCATAAATATATTATTATTTGCTTGTCTTTGGAGGAGTTATGTGTAATATGTTATTTTAATAAAAAAGGTAAATGGTTATCATCATCATCATCATCGTCATCATTCCCTTTCCGCACCTAATGGTGCATAGGGCACTGCATTGGTGGACCAATCGCAGCGTATCTTGATCATTTTTGTTACATGAAGGTAAGGTGATCAGTCTTACGCTTCAGGCACCAGTCTAGGGACTATGAAATATTCGAGTGTAAAAACACCCTTTTAAATAATATTTCATATTAACCATGTCGGGAATCGAACCCAAGACCTCTTGCATAGTAGGCAAATGCGCTGACCATTACACCGCGAGGCCAAAACGGTTATCACGGATATAATATGTTTATGTTTTTCATTCTTTATTTCCATTCTTAATTTTTGATTACTCTTACAAATTTTCTTCATTTTTAATATTATTTCCATCTGTAAATACTCACTACAAACTACAAACCTTAAAATATCTTTTTTTCACTTAAATTTTAATTTTTAAACAACTTTCATTTATGTTTTCTTTTTCCTTCTCTTTTTTATACTTTCATAATTAACCTTACATATAATTGCTTTTTAATATGGAAACTTCACTGGTCCATTAGAATTAAGTCTAATTGTGTAAAATATTAAACTTTGTAACTGTACTGTATGTTTCCTGAATAAAAGAAAAAAAAAAAAAAAAAAATTCGAAATATGCACATGTTCAAGTTTGTTAGTTATGTACACATTTTGTAAAAGTCTGGCCCTGGTTCTTGCCATCTTGCTTCAACGCGAGCTTCAGGCTGCATTTCACCGTTGGACCGATTTCCCTGGCGATGGTGGTTCAGTAACATGGTTGCCAATCAAATGCAATTACGCTATCACAAGGTGTGCTGTTTTGTCAGGTCAGTTCTACGCATTCGTACTTGGGAGGTCAATGCTGATACCGAAACGCTCTAAGGGTCAGTTCTATAAACTAAACGTCACAGTTAACACCTTTATTTTTTTATCTCCGGGACCTCCGCGTACCGGCTCAAATACATTTAAAATAAATTAAAACAAATTTTAAATATTTTAAATCGGGTTGTGGTCGTTTGGCTAGTGTCTTCGACTCACGGACCAAAGGTCTGTGGTTCGAAACCCACTTTACCCCAACTCGATTCCCATTTTCTAATAGTGAGTTATTTACAACTCGCTGAAAATGGCCCTCGAAAATTAAATATGTGGGTAAATCATAAGAACTCAAATATTTCTTTTTTTTTATTAAAAAAAAAAAAAACAACTATTTTCGGAAGTTCAAATTTATTTATTTATGTTTTTCTCTTACAAACTATAATTAATAATAAAAATAATGTGACCTCACTGGGGTTACCCGGGCCGAGGACACTTAACAATCTACTTTTTTTAAATGTTTTTACATTTGAGAATAAACAAAGAAGAGTAACTTAATAAACAGAGATAATTTACAAAATATTCAGACAGTTTTAAAAACTAGGTATATATGTACATCTACATTATTTGCATTACAAAACGCACAATAAAAATAACAAAACCTAACATAAGCTATACACTTGTTATTAATTATAAATTAAGTAAAATATAATTAAATTATGAGTTTTCTTACGGCGTACCTACATGGTATTTAAACTAAAATCATTAAAATTAATGTGTCTTATAATATTATCATTATGTAGTGTGGTGCAATTTATATGCGCCTCATTAAACTAATTTATAGGAACAATATTTTGAGTTTGTTCAAATTTTTGTAGACAAGGACTAGATTCAACTCCCTGGGGAGATGTTTATGTTAAAATATTACAACAGAGATGAAGAACATTTTAGATAAGGGAATAGAGAAGTCTAGGCATCTACATGGCTCATGACCTGTCATTGGCTCGTTTAATTGACCACTTTACACACTGTGTAACATTCGCCATTCTGCCCTTATATGAATATCTTTTCTCAAGCCTGGGTGCTCTGTGATGTAATTTACCACTGTAATTAGGCCTCCTGGCCTGTTGTCGTGCAAAAAAAAAATCTTTATTCCTTCAATTCATTAATCTGTTGATATTTGTGAAGTTAAAGAGCTGAAACCTTTATTTATGAGGGTGAGATTCATCTAATTGAATTATTTCACCTACATACCAGGCAACGCCTGATAATCTTATTTTTTAATTTTCTATACTTTTTCACGGACCTTCTATATTACCTTCTTTAAAATGTTCTTCATCTATGTTGTAATATGTTAATATAAACAGTTCCCTAGGAAATTGAATCCAGTCCTTGTCTACAAAAATTTGGAGAAACTCAAAACATTGTCGATAAATTCACCTGGTCCATGAAGAACTATAGAAATTGAAAAAATATTATTTTTAGGCGTTGTCTACTATATAGGTGAAATAATTCAATTAGATAAATCTCACCCGCATTAATAAAGATTTCAGCTCTTTAACTTCACAAACATCAACAGATGAAAGAATTTACGGAATATAGATGTTTAAATATGGGCAAAATGGTGAATGTTAAACATCATATAAAGTGGCCACTTAAACCAGCCAATGATAGGTCATAAGCCCTGTAGATGCCTAGACTTCTATATTATCTTATCTAAAATGTTCTTTATCTCTGTGGTACTTTATAGGAATTCAGTGTATTTTGTACTAATTTTACTTTAAATGAAGATGTGTATCGTCGTTGTACATCAAATATGGGCCGGGCCATGTGAATCGGAGCACATTCTGACAAAATCATCAAAATGCGACTTTTTGGCAAAAAGTAATTAATATTTTAAATAAATATATTACTTTATTGAAAAACACTATATTTTTCCAACTTCGTCCATACACAGAAGTGTTATTGTCGGTTCAGTTTTTTTTTTTAAATCGTTTTTATCGATTTTCTCAGAATGTTCTCCGAGTCACATGGCCCATATTTGATATGCAACGACGATATATAATTAATGTATCTAAAGAGATTTAACTTTAATTACATAATGTAGTGTCATATTTTATTCATTTCAATCAAACAAATTGTGGCTGCTTGTAAATCGGAAATTAAGTGGCACATAAATATAACTATTATTCAATCTTCGATATGTTCTTTAAATTTTACAAGAGGTACTCTTACATTTACAAAGTCAAAACCTTTTTTGTTTTAACTTAAACAACACGGAAAAACTGCACAATAATTAAAATGCACCAGTTAGATTATAGTAATATTTTATTATTGATTTATTGTATGAAACAAATAACATTGTCGGAACTGAAGTTAACATATATTTTTAAAGAATTTACGTTCCATTACATAATTATCCTTGTAGGATTCTCTCTCAGCCTGATAAAAAAACAGTTATATTTTTTCGAACCATTATAACGGTTTCAACCATTTTGGTAGCGTGTGAATAATAATTGCAGTAGGTAACTTTTTGCGGATGCTTGCCTAAAACTAAATTCTGAGAATTCATTTTTTGTCATCATATTGTTATGTAATCATAATTATTTCTTAATAATATCAGATCTCAACATTACATACATACATTTAAAGTTCATGTTGTCAAAAACTACTGATTGATAATAGAAACATAATATGTTAAAATAAAACAAAAAACTAAAAAATATATTTATACGTATTATGACAGAGATTAAGATCACTTTATTTATTTATTTTTGCTTTGTAAACTTAGTTCATAACATCTTAAGAACTAAAATAAACTTTTAATAACATTTTTTTTTAAATATCAAAATTTCTCAATGGCATATTTTTACAATTTAATTTTAAATATTCCAATCTTTTCAATCTCGATTATTTCTTCAGAAACTCATTGTACAGCTTTAATCCTTTGTACAGTGAGTTTTGAGATTCTGTTTTTTTCTTCATTGGTAATCTTATCTTTTTTTTATCCCTTGTTTCATATGTATGACATTGTTGGTTAAATTTTATTATTGTTTTTATTTTATTTATCCCCTTTATTATTTCATGCATAAAAAATGCTACATTCTATTTAATTTGCTGCTTTACCGTGAGCAAGCCAATTTCTTTGTGCATTCTTTCTACATCAGAATATATAGAAGGGAATGTAGAAGTCTAGACATTTACAATGCTTGCGACCTGTCATTGGCTGATTTAAGTGGATAATTAACACTAACATTCACCATTCTACTTACGTTTGAACATTGAATCCAGTTCTTGTCTACAGGGATTTGAATAAACTCAAAATATTATAAAACTATGTTACATTATTTAAAAAAACGTTACGCGAAGAATTAAAATATACCATCCTTTTGAGTAGGTAGGAATACATTGCTTTAAGGCAATAAACCCGCCCTTACACATTATTCGTATTTGTAAACTACGTAATATACGTAGATTAAGTGTTTGAATAAAATAAATAAATAAAATCATGCTCTTTCCTTCTTTGGGCTACGCAAAGTAAACAGAAATTAATGCCACAATACTGGTATAATAGTACATCTTCATATTTTTCTTCCTTTTCCATATACACTCGCATGTAGATATCACCAGACGCCTCCGGGAGGCCAGCTGGCATTCTCGCCTTCCCCCACATCAGTCCCGCGTCTTTTAAGGCAGGGTTATATCGTGTTGTGGAGTGGTGTGTTGGGGAGCTATAGGGAGCTAGCGCGTACCACTTACATGTATTTTATTTGGTTACAATAGCAAAATACCACGTACTACTAATACCACTGAATAGATAATATACTATATCTGTGACTAATACAGATAAAAATATATGAAGTGGATTTGGAATAATTAATTGTAATTTCAAAATCATACGGATATTGTGGAGAAATGTTTTCATATTTAAATGTAAAAAAGAAATTTAATAAAAATAAGTTGCTAGAAAAACGCGACGTGTTTGACCTTGGTTGTTCTGACGTTAAGATTAGTGATAATGTTCCAAACAAATTTCAGGAACATAAATGTCAGGAACGTATAAACATGAATTGAGACGTATTAGGGGCGTGGCCAATGGAATGAACGTTTTTGCGGGAATTCAGAATTAAAAATTTAAAAATATTTTTATTTATTATTATTTTTTATTTAAAATAATAAAGGAAGAACAAAAAGCAAGTTGATATAAAAAATATTCCAAAAAGAAACAAAATGAATATAAATATGCACATTAGGGTGGGCCGATAATTTTTCATATGAAAGGGTTCTAAAAAGTTGCCTTTTGGATTACTCGGAATGCAAAAAATATCAAAAAAAAATTCCAACGCTACTTTTGACCCTCAACCAGAGTTTGAAATTTTCGAAAAAGTCGATTTTCTGCGACAAACCATCTGTCATTTCGTATTTAAGTAAGAAAGTTAGTCCAATTAAATTTTATTATGTGCATTAAACCTTATTAAATAAGCATTGAAGGGTGTGAGTGGTACTTCATTTTGTAATAAATGGGAAGCATCGTTTTAATGAGCCGTTGTTTTCGTCAATATTCGCCAGGTGCTCAATGGAGTCAGTTCCGCGGAGTGTAAACTTTTTGCATTTCAGTAGTTTTAAAATGTGTTCGAATTTTCGATGTGATTTAGTTAATTCTTTTCTAAAAAAAATCATTTTAGACGAGTAGATAATTAACAAATTTTTCAGACAGTGATGAACTTCAAACCTCAGTTGAGGGCCAACAGCAGTATGGAATTTTTTTTAAAAATAATTTTTACGTTCAGTGTGATCCAAAATTAACTTTTTAGACCCCTTTCACTTTGATGTCTAAAAAAATAAAAAACTTCATAGATCATCGGCCCACTCTTACGGACATACAACAAACATACATACATACATACATAAATATACAAACACACACACATTTATATATATATGCATACAAACATATAATAAATAGACACTTTATTTATAAACTAGCTACATCTAAGATAAAGCGAATATTGCGCTACCCTCACAATTTAAAAAAAATTGATAACAAATTACGGTCTACAAATATACGAGTATTTATAGGAATGTGAGATGCCAGGAAGGCAACAACATACGAATTGAAATGCCATCAGTTACGCGCTTATGACTTGTCTGTTTAATTTTAATCGTACGTCATCGGTACCCAGTTATTTAGTTCATCTGTAACGCAGCAAAAATTTATAGTCCCTTTCTACTAATTATTGAAACGCAAAACAATTTGAGTCATTATGAAATATAAGTCGTGGAATATTCATATGAGAGTGAAAGCAAGATACATATAATTATAGATTGACATTGGAAAACACACAACCGCAGATCGCCTCCCAATGATTCACACATTGTGTAACATCCTTTACCGGATTGATCACAACGTAACACTTATTTGTTATTCATCTCACCAGATATTTCAACCGAGATAGAAAACCTTTTCTGAAAATATATTTATATTCTATTTCGCAATTCTGTATTCTTGCGTTTTCCTTTTCTGTCCGCCCCTCCTTTTCTGTTCACAATAAAGTTCTGGTGCCGACCCCTATTTATATATGGGAGCAAAGTGTGGAATTAGAAAAAAACTAGGATGGAAATACGTTGAATGCTGTCAAATGCGGTCTCTCAGGCGAATATGTGGTAAAACTATGTACGATAGATGCACAAATGTCAAAATAAACAAAAAAAAATGCTTCCTTTGTTTTTTTTTATTAATTTAACTATTTATACAAATATATTCGTACATTAGCGGGCTCGTTGCTTAATAGCAAATTTCTTTTAACCACCCTATAATGGTGTTATTTCGATAATTTATGCTTCAAACAATAAGTGTTAATAAATTAATAAACATCGATACTAGTCTTCAGTGGAAAAGGGGAATAAAGAGAAAGAAAAATTGTAGAGATTAAGGAAGAGAAATGATATGGTTCTTCAAGCGTGTTTTTAACAGATCTACTATTGAAAAAAGTAGGCTGAATGCTGTCGAAATGCGATCTCTCAGGCGAATGTGTGATAAAACTGTATACGATGGATGCACAAATGTTGAGATCCGTACATTATGCAAGGCTGAGACAAGCATTATCGACAAAATCAAGAAAGGAGCTCTGCGCTGGTTTGGACATGTAGAACGAATGGACAGCGAAAGAACGGCTAAGAATATTTACAATGCGAATGTTGATGGATGCAGAAATAGAGGAAGACCGAGAAAGACATGGCATGACCAAATCCAACAAATACTTAAAGATGGACATGTCAAAAGTCGGAATAATCGGCGCGCGTGCATGAGAAGATGTATGAATGTAGAGAAAGCGAGATCTGTATGCAAAGATGGAGTGTTGTGGCGTTCTATCCTCTGTGCCTACCCTTACGGGGAAACGGCGTGATGGTTTGTTTGTTTGTTTGTTTGTACTATAGAAACACTTTTGATAGAGGGTAGGAGATAACTCTACAGCCGAGCCGCATGAACACCATATGAGTTAGAAAAGATGAAATAATTATTCACTAATTCTAGGAAGGAGTACTGCGCGACAGGCAAAACCAACATATGGTTAAAAGCCCTGCCAATGCCTAGACTTCCATATTTCTTTATCTAAAATGATCTTCATCTCTGTTGTGATATTTTAACTAAGAATCATTTGCGGTGTGGTATTCTGTGAAAAACTTTCTCTTCGAAAATAATTAATTGGATTAAGTATATTATTATTTATACCTGGGCACAATACTCCTTCAGGTCGACTCTCAGAATTGTAACAACGGAATCGTGGAATTCCAGTTCGATTATTCCGATTCTTCATTTATTTCATGGTTATTTTAATCCTCTGAATCGAAGCCTATTGGGCATAGAAATAAATTCACGATCTGTGCCTGTCGTCCGCAGTCATATTGTTAAAGATTTACAAGCTCCATTAAAGGGCTTCGTGGTCGAAATGTAGAATAAGAATTCGTCTGACACTTCCCGACCACCAGGTTGCATTTCTGCCTGAACCTGTACGTTGTACATTAAGACCCGAAACGTGAAGATATTTTGACTTTATCGGACGTTTGGCCATTCAATTATTCGTCCCTGGTCCTTATAATTATCGGAATTCAGGTCACGTATCACAGTTCTTTAATATTAAATTCGTTCGAACACCGCCGTATGTTTGTAGTCGGCCGAAAAGGACTTTTGTTTAATGTTAAGTGCATCGCCATTGATAATAAAATGTACTGACATAATTACACGATAGAACAATGATTTCAACTTAATTGCATTTAAATATCTATACCTGAACGAGTAAAACACTGGAGTCACATAGAATACAATTTTCAGGAAACAAGATTTCGTAATTGTGCGTTTACCAAAACTTTAAAACTTTTGAACCAAATGAAATAATTTCAATCTATAAAGAACAATATAAAACAATTATATTTTTGGTACTAAGTGTACATGTTAAAATAACGCACGACTACTGATGTTTTTTGCATTAAAACAAAGTAGACTTTCAATTTTTATTTCACCTTAAAAAAGCATTTTTATTACGATAGAAGACATCGGTGTTTGATTCATGTATAAAATAGCTTATTGTGATAATTTTTGCATTTTCAACTTTAAAGCGTCAAAAAGCAGACTCCCATGTTTTATCTTCTAAGGTACAATACAATTTCATAGTCATTATTTCAACTACTCGTATGTATAGTGCGTTCAAATGTTTAATAAGCCCATGTCAATGTGTTAGTGCCTGTCGGTAAACCAAATAAACAGATCATTTTTGCTTTTGTAAGCACTCACATTTGAATGATTAATATAACAGTTTTTACAACAATATTTTGAGTTTATACAATTTTTTTGTGGGCAAGCACTTAATTCAACTCCCCGGAGAGCTGCTAAAATTAACATATTACAACAGAGATGAAGAACATTTTAGAGAAGGTAATATAGAAGTCTAGGCATCTACAGGACTTATGACCTTTCATTGGCTGGTTTAAGTGGCCACTTTACACACTGTGTAACATTCACCATTTTCCCTATATTTGAACATCTATACTTCACAAACAACTACAAACGAACTTCAAAAACATCAACAGATGAAAGAATTGAAGGAATATAGATGTTTAAATATGGGCAGAATGGTGAATGTTACACAGTGTGTGTGAAGTGGCTACTGAAACCAGCCAATGACAGGTCATAAGCCCTGTAGATGCCTAGACTTCTATATTACCTTATCTAAAATGTTTTTCACCTCTGTTGTAATATGTTAACAGATTTTTGTTTCCCAAACATAAAATAGGGTGAATAAAGATTTAAATGGACGAAAAGTGCGTTCAAATTTCATTTTTATTTTTTTATAACGGCCTTAGCCAATTTACGCAGATTACATTCATGTTATTTGAACAAAAAAGAATTTATAAATATGGAAAATAATACTAAAGCTAATGGCAAAAAACAAGGACCGTAAATTAGAACAAAGACAGACAGTAAATTAGAACATAGATAAATAGTCTTACAGTAGCTCAGTTTAGCCATGGCATCTTCCTACACTCTTCTTGACATTAACAAGAGATCTGCAAATCGCAAGAATATCCAGCCCATGAAACTCCAAGTCACTGGAAGAGTTGACTAGTTTATTCTCGATCCAACATAAGATCGACCTGCGTCCGCGCATGTCTCTGTCTCCTCTCCCACCACTAACTTAACACATTTAATACCGATTTCTTGATTCCAGATTATGTTTCTTAAAGTTTTCTTGCTATTATCCTTAGTACTTTTATCTCTGGCGTTCTAAGCAGATTTTTGTTTTTACTGTATCAGCCATCGTCTCTACTGCATACCTCATTGTTAATCTGACACGCATTTTGCATATCTGAACCTTGCTTTCAATCCGCATGTACTTTTTGTGACTATGATATTTCTGAAGCAGATATTGCCGAGGCTTTATTCGCTTGTTCCCTGGAGTATAAGGAAAATTCATGCGTTTGCAAATGAATACGTAAATGATAAAGATATATTTAATATAATAATTTTTAATTTTAAAAGGCAGTGTATCAATTTATTATCTTCTCATTTTAATACCTAAATTTATTTATTTATTTTGATTAACGCCCAAGGGGCGTTTACAAAAAATTAAAAAAATACAATACATGCCATACTAAAAATAAATCACAAAATATACAGGAAAAAGATGTCAAATTACTTTAGTTGGAAAAATGAAAAAAGGTTTTAAAAAAAGTTATACAAAGTAAAAAATAATAAAAATAATGGTAAACTAGAAAAAAAACTAAGCATATATACAAAAAATGCAAAAGGTATAATTTAATGAAAATAAATTCTGTAAAGCACACAAAGTAAATAAGTGTTACTGTAAGCGAGAAAGAAAAATGTGAGTAAAATTAATAACCAAGCAAGCATTTATCTTGAAAAAAGAAGAAATAAAATAATATATGAAATGCATATTTGTCAATACTTAAATGCAATTGGATAAATACTATTATATTGATTTAAATGGTGTACGTTTTGAATTGAATTAAATTTATTTATTTATTTTATTTCTATTTTAATATTAATTACCTACTTACAATCAACAAACTTATAGAAATTAATACATTTAATGATGGTGATTATTAAGATGGTTATAGTATTAGAATAAAAAATTGCATTTTATGTGGCATCAGATTAAATCGATTAAGAAATTAATCCATAATTGTAAATAGCATCGTTGCCACCAAAAATGATTATCTTCCTCATATAACCCACTTGAAAAATCAAAAGCCAATGAATCAACATTATTGTCCTCGAGTTCATCAACAATACGATTGACATTCCAATTTTTTTGCCTAATACCACTACGTGTTTTAGAAAGCACAGATCATTCTAGCTACAGCTGATGTTATAAACAAAGATGGAAAGATTTGTGCTTTCTGAAACTAGCAGTACTTAAAAAAAACTCAAGTGGTCTAAAAACAAAGTATTTTATTCATTGTATATTTATGTGTAATGTGTTTTCTAAATAAATAAAATAAAACACTGTTTATAACGGTGTTACTCCGTTGTCATTTTTAATTCAGGTATTCTATTCACTTTTTGTTGCAACGTATACCTTTGAAAAATCACTACCCAAAAAGTATCGTAATTGTCCTCATTTCTAAGGATTCCATGAATTGACGAGACATTTGCATGATGCATAATTTATAGTACAAATATGCATAATTTGCGCGTCACAGTCTGTGGCATAATTCTATCAGGACCCGAATAAAATGTCTTATGTCTCGCGTCTTATGTCTCACATTACCCTGATTTGCATACCACAGAACATTACGCAAAAGTTGCGCTACCTTTATTTGAGAAGGTTTCAACTGACAATTGTTATTTATTAATGTATTTAAAGATATGTAGAATATTTTTGAAAACAAAATGTAGTCCGCATCATGCTTACTTAACCCAATCGATGACAGATTATAAGCTCTGTAGATGCCGAGACTTCCATGTTCTCAACAGCATCAACAGATAGAAAAAATATCTAATATTGATTTCAATCCCTTTAGGGAGAAATCCAGAATTTGTGTATACTCACAATGCTTTTTATAAAAATCTTGTTTAAATAAGTGAGTTTTTAATATTTTTTTATTTATTTATACACAGATAGATATTACAAAAAAATAATTACGTATTCCTAACTCTATGTGATGAGTTAGGATACAACATAATGAAAAGTTGAAGCATGCATATTATTAAAGAATACTCAAAATAAAAATCATTACATGTACATAATTTTAATAAACATCTGGACGACGTATTATTATTATTAATAGTATGTTTATAAATCTATGTAATCTCAGCAGTCTCCGGCAACGGTCTCTTCCTTTAGACAAAATCCCAACTTGTATATTTCTCCTGAAAATGACTTTTGTTTTGGAGAAATAATGTGCTCACAAATTAATTATAATAATGAAATTAAGATTAATTAAAAAATATAAAGTTAAAACTCCCGCAGTTATCTTACTCGGAAACCAATACAACTCAGTGAATGAACTTCCTCCGCATCCCAAAAACCGTTTTTAAGACCGAGTATCTACCTATCTGTTTTACTCATACTAAAAATATAATTTATTGGTCAAAAATCGAGGAAATTTTTTTTATTTCAATATGTATACATAAACTGTGATTTTAATTGAATTTAACTCTTCTGCTTTAATTTCCCCTTTAACTGTTAGCTTGGCAAATTATATGCTGGGTTTATCTTTTTTTCATACTTTTATTACTTAAAGTAGACCAAGAAGCATGCGAAATATAATATTAAAAACAAACACATATTATATAGATTTAAAAAATGCCTGGAAGTCAGCTTTGTAAAAATATCTAGATTTTTAAATTCTCAACAGCTTTATCAATGTTAAAAAAATATCCAATACAGTCAGGGAAAAATTCGGAATTTGGACATACCCAAAATATTCTAATTAAATTCAATTTAAATCAAGAAAAAAAAAGTTAAATATTTTAATGTTCAATAAATAATATTGGTGACATTGTCAGTTTCATCTAATATTATTTTTGTTTAACTCTTAACACAGAAAAACTACATTAATAACTTTTCAAAGTAAGGTAACAAATAATGTTTTTCAATTTCAATGAACATTGGTAATTAAATACAAATTTACATACAAAATATAATAAACCCACATGCATCGGCCAGATGTACACGATTGAAGATTTTTTCGGCCAAGGTAACTTCATATACCTTTATGCACATATTGTCAGAATAATTACTTGGTAAACATTTCGGAAATAAGTTTAAATATTGAGGCAATGGATGGTGACATACTTGGATCAGATTATTTCATTATAATTGACATATGGGAATTCGATTGGCGGCACGTCTTTTTTAAACGCCTATTTCTTTTTTTAAATACGGTCTTCTGTTTTATAAAATGCTTTTAATGAATTACTATCGACATTCAAAAATCTTTTTCTAGGACACATGCTATTTGAAGCTAACACCAACGTGCATTACTATCGTGAAGATGTATTGTAGGATTTATATGTGAGTGTGATTAGAGTCCTGGCGAAGAAACGGGTACGTCTCGAAACTGATAGACATATAAAAGTTGGTAAATGGTAATATTAAAATATTAACACTCTGAGTACCGGCCAAATACACATAGAATTTACCCTTTGCCCGGCCCATTTGTTGTGAAATTTCATGCTTTGTGAAGGCTTTCTTAAACGTGGCATAATTATAAAAATACTAGGTCAAATCAATTCTAACTTCTCATATTTATTTGAAACAATTTAATAAGTCATTTTTGTATGATAGTTTTGCCAACATTGGCCTTTATGGAGAGCCACATTGCAACATTCGCACATATACCTACAGTGTCTCACTCCTTTTTTGTGCTTTGTATCTCGGAGCCGTGTAAACACGTGATTATAAAAACCATGAGTTGTGTCCCGGTTCCGTGTTTTCACGTGGTTTACCAGCAGCAAAGAAGTACTAATAAAAGTCACTAGATATCAATAAAATGCAGCTTGTAAACCAGTAGACAGCTGGTAAACCACGTGAAAACACGGAACCGGGACACAACGCATGGTTTTATAATCACGTGTTTACACGGCTCCGGGATACAAAGTGTTAACTAACATTTATTAAGATGTTTAACCACAAAGTTTAAAAATTAAAATGCTTAAAATATTCATAAAATTTTGTGATTGATTATTCTTCTTCTTCTACTTTCTCTAAGACTGCGTCCGGTTATTGCTCGTTGCCGTTTCTGGGATCTGGACGTCCAACTGTCCAGCCATCTTTTTGATGGTCTTCCGGGGGTTCTGCTGCCAACTGGTATTGCACCTGTCACTATATTCACCACTCTTTCTGAATCTGCTCTCTCCCGTGCTCTCTCCAGAAACGTCTTCTTGATCTTCCCCATCGCACAACATCTTCAACGTCGCAGATCCTTCTTACTTTGGAGTTTCTAACTCTGTCTCGGATTGTCGTTCCCGCAATGGGTCGGAGAGTTTTCATTTCACTCGTTCCTAGGATGCTTTTGTTCTAGTGATGTCGGCCCTTGTTTCAATGCCGTATGTCATGATAGGTCTAATGCAGATTTTATAATCTAGTAATTTACCCTCCTTCAACTTTTGTTTGTTTCTCCATACAGCATTTCTCAAGCATCCAGCCACAACTGCGGCTTTGTTTGTTTGTTCTCTTACTTCTTCATAGAGGTCGTTGCTGCTGGATATCTCAACACCCAAGTACTTAAAGTGCATTACTTGCTCTATTATTTTATTGTATATTGCAAGTTTACATCGTACTGGCTGGCTGTCTTGAGGAAACCATGCTCTTTGTTTTATCTATGGAGATTTTCATATTAAATCGTTGAAAGGATGTGTGAAATTTGTACAATAATATTTGAAGATCATCTTCAGAGTCTGCTATTAGGACAGCATTATCTGCGTCGCATGTTGTATCTATATTTTTGTCTCCCATGGTTTATCCCAACTCCATCGATTTGACATATTTGATTATCTTACTCATAATAATATCGAATAAAAAAGGGCTCAAGCTGTCCCCTTGTTTGATGCCAACTGCAGCTGGGATCTTTTTTGATAGATCATTTCCTATTTTTATGTGCATTTTATTGCAACTATTTAAAGTACTAATTACTTTAATGGTGGGTGGTGGTACGCCTTTTTCTGTTAAAATATTTATCATCCTCCTTTTTTACATTGAAAGTACATTCCTCCACATACCCGAAACCGTTTTAAAAGCCGAAGGTCTTCCTATTGGTTTCACTGATACGAAAAAACAAAAAAAAAATGGCAGTGAAAGTGTTACTCTTTTAAAATTTTCAATTTCATACATCGCGATATTTATTTCATCATTTTTACCGTGAGTTTGTCAAATTATATTGAGGGCCTTTGTCAGATATTTTCATTCATCCTCATGACCATATTGCAAACACGGATGGTTACAAAAACTGTATTAACTTGTATTATAGTAATTTAAAAAATTTAATAACGTCAGATTAGATTATTATTATCTTTATTTTTTAATTTCCTAACTCCGACGCCCTTCATATAAGTCACTAAAAAATAAATTCCATAATCATGTGTGTAGCATCGCTTATTTAAAAGTCTACTTCAATTTAATCAAGTCACAGTGAAAGGATTGTTAGTAGATAAGTACTCGATTGACAATTTAAACCCCAAGGGATAGCAACGCTGCTTCCCTTCGATGGAAAAATTACGGCGCAAAATATTAGTGCAATTCATACCTAGAGACATAAGCTCAATGGACAATAAGTAAATCTTCATTAATCAACCATTCCGCACATAAACAAGCAAAACGTAAAACTGATGACCTTACCTAATCTATCAGTTCGTCGGCCTCCTGGTGTAATGGTCAGCGCGTTAGTCTGCCATGCAAGAGGTCTCGGGTTCGATTCCCGGCATGGTTGATGTGAAATATGTATTTAAACGGATGTTTTCACACTAGAATACTTCATAGTCCCTGAACTGGTACCTAAAGCGTAAGATTGATTATCTTACCTTCATGTAACAAAAATGATCAAGATACGCTGCGATCTGTGTACCAATGCATTGCCCTATGCACCATTAGGTGCGAAAAGCGAACGATGATGACGATGATGATGAAATCTAACAGGTGATCGAAATACGCTGCATTATATTCTTCAACGCAGTGCCCTATGCGCCATTTGGTTGCGGAGAAAGAAATTATGATGTTGATGACACATGAGTTTTATTATTATAAAGGTAGGAGGGAGGATTATAAAAATCACGGTTTATCAACAAAAAATAAAATTTGTTTATCTACAACATGTTTTAGGTAATAGATTTCTTTGGATTATGTGAAGTCTGTCTACTTAGGTACATCCTGTTTTAAGGCAGACATTTTTATGCGAAATGAACAAAAATATGACTATATTATAGTTAATTTACTATACAATCATTTAATATTTAATTATACTAATTATAATGTTTATGGGCGGGGCGATCAATCACATAAGTCAACTTATTCAAAAAAATATATTTGCTCATCTTGTAGTATATACCTATGTTCACACGTGTTCCAATACACGGAAGTCAAAAACGTTATTAAGGATAGTATTATCAATGTTATTTATCACACAAAATATACTTATTAGTTTTTGGCTAAAAAAAAAGTTTTCTCGAAGGAGAACGTTTTTTAACTTTATGCCTTAAACGTCGTTACATTGAAGAGTTATCACATGACTTTGTATTCCTGATTATTAGCAATAATCCAATTCCTATAAGTATGGAGAAAAAATAGATATTCTTTCAATGTTAGATTTGATTCCTGCAATGTTTGAGACACAAAAACTGTCTTCTGAAAAGTAAGGCATTTTGTTGTTCCCCCCGCCCATAGATTTAAGAATATATTTCAGTCAATTTTCCGATTTTTCTCTACCTAAACCCAGCCACTAAATGTGTGGATCGGAGAGAAAAAACACATTTTAAATCAATGTTTATTATTACAATATTTTGAGTTTGTCCAAATGTTTGTGGACAAAAGACTGGATTCCACCCCCTGAGAAGACAGTGTGTACAAACATTCGGACAAACTAAAAATATTGTTATAAACCAACTGATCCAAGAAGAAGTTTAAAAAATGATAAATTGTTTTCAGGCGTTGCCCAGTACGTGAAATAATTCGATCAGATGAATCTCTTCTCAACAATAATGGTTTCAGCTCTTTAACTTCACTAAAATCAACAGATGGAAGAATCGAAGAAATATGGATGTTCAAACATAGGCAAAATAGTTAATATTACACAGTGAGTAAAGTGGCCACTTAAACTAGCCAATGACAGGTCATAAGCCCTGTAAATGCCTAGACTGCCATATTCCCCTGTCTTAAATGTTCTCCATCCCTGTTGTAATTTGTGAAATATTAATCATCTAAGATAAAAAAATGAATGTTTTTATTTATTTGTTTTACTTTTTGTACACAATGTACATTGGCGGGCTCATTACCAAATGGCAATTTCTTCCAACAAACCAATAAAATAATAGTGTTATTTTTATAATTCAAGTAGAAAATAAAGATAAAAAAAAAAGCTAACGAAATATAAAAAATAGAAATGTATTTGCATAAAAATTACCTTAAATCAATACTCTCACTCAACGGGAAAAGAAAAAAAATAAGAAAAAGGAAAGGAAAAGAGATTAAGGAAGAGAAAGGAGATGTTTTTTTAGACGTGATTTAAACAGAGATACTCTTGTAACATCTTTGATGGTAGGTGGGAGATGATTCCACAGTCGAGCCGCATGGACACTCTATGAGTTAGAGAAGAAAATGGTATTGTGGATGGGTACTAAGAGAGTGCTTTGAGAATTAAAATGAAGAGGTAAACCATGAACTGATAAGCGTTGAAATTTTTCACGCAGGTACATGGGAGCGTTAGGACTATGAAGTACATTGGACAGAAGTGAGAGGGAGTGATAGTCTCTCCGCTGTCTAATTTTGAGCCATTTCAGTTGCCTACGATAATCAGAAATGTGGTCATATTTCTTAAGACCAAAAATATACCTTATGCATGTATTCTGATGTCCAAGTTTATCGAGTTGCTCACAGCTTAAATCAGTCATGGAAACATCATCGTAATCTAGAATGAGTAGTAGTAATGAAATTTTTGAAAAATTCAATTTTAATTATCGAGTGTTAGTTAATTGAAATAGAGAAAGGCTAATAGTTCAATCATTTTAATAGAAAGGTGGTACCAGCCAGCGCAAAATCAATAAGTCAAATGAAAGTTGTACCTGTGCATTTCAACGTTTAGTGATAAGATCACACATGAACACTTAACGTAGAGCATCATGAACTGTACTTAAAAACTTAAATCGACTTATCAATCTGAAATATGTCACGACATTGTTTCGTACAAAGAGATTACAGTCACGTGTCCGAGACATAATATAATACTGTAATCATTTCTTCGATGGACGGTATCATGGAATAAAAAAAGATTGTGTCAAAGAAAAGAGCATTATTCTTTATCACCCTTCCATACCTAAATGAATACCTATGGACAAAAAAATCATTTTATTTTCTCTATCTACCAAAGGAATAATTATTAAGAAAATGGTATACTGTTATTTTTTATATTCGTAGTATAGTGTTAATTTTTTATAAACTTTTATTTTGTTGATCTTTGTTTTTAATTGTTGTATAAAATTGTAAGATTCAGTATGTCCATGTAGGTACTTGTTATTTTCTCAAACTGAACAGTTTGGGTAGGTAGGAAAAAAATGCGTTAAGGCAATATGACCGCCCTTATAGTATATGTATATAAAGTGTTAAATAAATAATAAATATTAAAAAAATAAAAATAATATGTTTTTTATTCATTTTTAAATTAATAAACATGTGTTAATATCTTGCAGTCATCGTTTAGTCAATCAAGTTGTATTAATTTAACTGAAGTGTAATTAAAACTTGCCTTTAATATATTATTAAGAAAGTCGAAAGCATTTCGCTCCATAAAAAAACTACCCAAAAGTCAGCTGTCAATTTAAAAACAAACTTTTCAAAAGCAAAAAAAAGACAGATTAGGGATATCAGTAATTATGAATTAAACTCGCTGTTTTTTTATTTCGGTAGAGACGTGAGTAAATTAATCTTAAATGTCGTGCATATATTTAAAATCCCCAAGGCTGACAGGATTAAGAGAAGCTATTTTTATTGAATACTTTTTGAATAAACAATTGCATGTTTTAAAGTCACGCATCATATAAATATTCAAATAAGATAGCCGGATTAGTTACATTGTTCCTAACATTTTTTATAATCTTGTTGTCGTGATTATGACTTATTTTTTAAATAAATAAATATATGTCTATCAAATTTACACGAATAATAAATAAAATCATGTGCACTTATTCAATTAACAACACGATTTCAATATAAGTTGATACGATCAGATGTATTGGGACAACATTTAATAACAAATTTAAATTAAACCATCACATTGATTACATCTCCTAGAGAGCATCCAAAATCTGTGGATTTATTTTGCGAATATCTAACCCATTCAAATGCCCAAAAAATGCAATTACACTGTACAATACATATATTTGTAGCTTGCTTGAATGTAAATCTGTAATTTGGTTTCCTCATTATAATATTCATAAGGTGCGAATTGAATCGGTTTAACGTAAATTTTCAAAATCGTTTATGTATAGAAATGGATTAAATACTCTTATAATTAATCTTTTATGGTCGTCTAGAATGCTATTTAGAAGGGTTTGGACTGGTTTAATATACTTGCACTAAATAAAATCTCACTATATTATCCTTGCCTAGATTAACCTTAATGTACCTCACCGTAACATGCGTACCAATGCTGTCTTTACCATGGGAAATTTTAGAACCAACGTTCAACGCTTTTCCCCTCTGCCAAGAATCATATACTTGATGTACATTTAAATGGCCTAGAACAGGTTATAATATCTTAATTCCCAAATTAAAAACAATTACGGCACAACATCATTATACTTACAGAGAAATATTTTTCTTTGATGAAATGAACAAATATAATAAAAAGTACAGTCAGGAATACAATATATTTAAGAAAGACGTGAAAAGTTACATATATAATTTTTCTTTATGTAGCACTGATTAAAAACACCGTTTATATATATATTTTGTAATTTAAATATGTTATCCTAAAAATATTAATAATTAAAATAAAGTAAACGATTGTAAGACGTCACTCCCCATTATATTCACAATAATTGTTTATTTCTTTTACGTAATGAGAAACGTTAATGTAAATATATGTATTTAATTCATGTAAAAAATTGTATTTAGTCGTAATATTGTATCTTTATTTGTTATCTGAATAAAAAAAAAAATTAAAAAATACTCTTAGTTTGAATAAGTTAAGTTAATTTAATGTATTATATATAAGTTATACCAATCTATTAGAGTTTTTATAAGCCTGTTGATTTGCTAAAAAAATAAAAACACATTCATTAATAAAAGTTATTTTTATTTCCTTTCTAATCAATTTAACTTATATGTCAACATTTTTAGCGTGTGTGACATTATGTTCAGTGTGTTTATTAAAATATATGTTTGAAAAATAATGAGTTTCTCTTCTAACATTCCTTGGTGGAAATTCATTTTATTTGTTATGAAGAAAACACTTTATTCAATTTTTTTCCAAATCTTTAGAAGGCTTGTAATCACATATATAATATATGTAACGTAAAAGCAAACACGGTGTCTTAAAGATCAGTTCTTCCGATCAACCTTAGTCATTTTGTTTTTTTTTTTTGTGCTCATTTTTAAATTTGGAAAAAAACCAACTCAACTTAATTAGAGGTTGATATTGTGTAACGTTAAAAATCACAATATTAATGCTTCACATACAAATTTAATGACAAGTTAATATTCTCATTCACTTAGTTTTGTAAGCCGAATACCGTTTTTTTAATAAATATGTTTGTTAGACCGTTGCGTTACGTTTACTTGAGCCAATTCCTTGTGTTGTTTATTTAATGTATGGCGATAGCACCTACCTACAAATCAGACCACATCATGAGACGACCCAAAGGGCTCGAGAGGCAACTGGCCATTTACTTTCACCAATTTCAACCGCCGAAAATTATTTTACTTTAAACAGTTGGGAGAAACTTCTCGTCGTTTGTTTAGCGCAACGACCAATGTAGACAACTCACAATAAATTCACTTTTCCTAGTATAGCGGCGCTATTATCTAGCAGCCGTAATATACTGTGATGCCGTGGGTGTAATAAGACGGCCGTTTTAACGGTGTCCAGAGATGTAAACTAAGAAAGCGGTGTCATCTGGCGGCCGTGACGGCTTACCCGTCAAAAATATGCGCTGAAATGCGATGTCTCATCTTTCATATTTTTCAGTAGTCATAATAGATAACTTGCCTTTTTTTTATTTCGAACAACTTTAAAGCCGTGCGTCTATTTCACGCTCGAAAATTCTATAATTTTTAGTTTATTTACATTTTTGTGCATACCTGATATTTCAAGTGTTGTCCCTGTATTCCTACCCAAGTTTTGTTTTTACCGGGCTTTTTAAAGCTTCATGATGCCTTACAAAATCAACCAACATTTCGTAAAGTTCACTAGTCCACATTACGTTTGCACTCATTTTGACAGCATTGACAGGCAAAAATGATCACATCTATACGAGAAAAACCATTCGAAAACCATTTGCATCGCTATGACGGCCGTCCTTCAAATAGCGGCACCGATTTTTCACAGTCAACGCTCACTAGAAAACCATCGCCATTGATTTGTACAGAAAACCTTTTAATGACGTCATCCACCGCCAAGTCACGGCCGCTAGATGACAATAACGGTGTAATAAGTTTTTAAAAACTTGTAATTTTGCACTAACGTCACGGAGTTTCAATTTTTATAAAATATCATTTGACATTCAGGAAAATCATTATCAAGTCCCTACCTGCACCCAGTCTCCTGTCTTATGGCAAAACGATGCATCTCAAAAAAGGTCGAATTGAGATAATCGCTTTTAAAATGTTTTATGGCAATTAAATCAGAACTTTTCCAGAGTTTCACTAAGTTGCCGATTGGCTAGAAAGCTTTATAAAAAATAATCTTAATTACCATATGACAAATCTAAGAGAGTAGAATATTTGGAGCCGTATTACGGCAAAACGATGCAACTATAGATGCATCGTTTTGCCATCAGACAGAAGCAGTGGTTGATAGGGAACTGCACTGGTTCTTCAATTTCAGCTTATCTGAATCATTTTTTTTCCGCACGCCAATATTTATATGAGAAAGAGATGCAACAAAGACATCTGCTTACTAATTGCCATCTAAAAAAAATATCGCGCTTGTAACGTGTCTATATGTATTTTTTTAATTTAAGGAAAAGAAATATAAGCGGTCTTCTGATTTACTCAAATATTTCATTTTGAGGGTCATTTTAACGAGTTGTAAATAACTCACTATTAGAAAATGAGGATCATGTTAGGATAGAGTGGGATTCGAACCACGGATCTTTGAGCCGTGAGTCCAAGACACTAGCCACGGGACCACAACCTGAAACTTTGATTTGGTCAAATCATTGACATTTAAATGGCATAAACCCTTTAAAATTTACATGTTTTTCGGAACCTGTTAAATTAGGAAATCAAAAGTAGGAAGCTTAGTGATTATTTTTGTGCATTTAAAAGTTTACTGAATAAGTAAAAAATGTTATTAAGTTATAATGAAAATTTTTTCGATTTCTATTTAGATTTCTAAATATATAAAATAAATGCTTTTTTACCTTTAATTTTTCGTACTCAATTTGCTTTTATTATTAATTCATTATCCCAATTTTCAAATAGAGCAATTTCTCAATCCGTCTTCATTGGTGAAACGTAGAACGGATATGGAATTTAAATACATTTTCAAAATACTTAATGCTATAAGTGTTGTCCCATCTCTGTTGTAATAAATGTGTTCTTCCGTTCTCAACCGTGACCCTGAAGTCAAAATTTCATATTTATCAAATCTTCTAAAAGCTACTTTTGTTTTTATGCGCGATGTTCAGAATGTGTAGATTATTAGTCAATTCGTCTCACAACCTGGAATTCTTTGGAGTAGATCTTCCAAATTTTTATAGATCTCTTTGCCATTGGGGTGAAGATGGATTGGCATATATTTAACTCAAAGTCTTGTATTTCTTTATTTATTTTTTCCATTACAAACAAAGATTAATAATAAAAAAAATGTGACCTCACTGGGGTTGCCCGTGCAAACAAAATGTGCAAAATGTGCAAACAAAATGTTCAAACAGTTTTAAACACTACGAATAAAAGTTTATATTTAATTTATGTACACTTTATTGTTTATATTATAAAACGTACAACAAAAGGACAAAAACATAAAATAAACCATACATTTGTGGAGCAGTTTATTCAATAGTTTATAAATAAAAAGAGTGCAGAACTTATATACAAAACAATAATTGCCCCTCATTGGGACTATTGCTCTACTATATTATATTTAGCTAACGAGGGAGACATAAACAAGTTTGAAATACTACAAAATAGAGCAATGAGAATTATACTGAAAACAAGCAAATGTAATAGTGTTGAAAAAATGAGAAAACAATTGAACTGGATAGGAATAAAGAAAAGACTTTTGTATAATGTATTTGTATTTATATATAAAGTGTTTAATAATCTCATGCCAAAGTATTTTATAAGTGAAATTATATTAAATAGAAATGCACATAAATATAGGACAAGAAATAGAAATAGGATAAGACTACCACTTAAGAAAAAAACAAAATCATAAAATAGCTTAATGTATAAAGGGTTAAAACTGTATGATGAGATGCCTGAAAGTATGAAGAATGAAAGAAAACTTACGGATTTAAAAAAAAATGTTATGTTTATTGTAATAATGTAGTTATGTAAGAAATATTTAATAAGTATTTGCTATAATTGTAAATATATTAGTTAATATACAATGTAATATTAACTAACTTAAGTAAATAAATAAATAAATAAATAAATATTGGTTTTGGCGAATGAGACAATTCATTTTACTTCTATCCAGCTCCACTGTCCATTTTTTTAAAGCCTTTTTGAACATCTTTTATGAAAATCGTGTTTATGGATTTATTTTATACTATTGTTTTATTGCCCTTGTTTGTCTTTGCCACAAAGTTTGTTCTTTTTATTCATTTTCTTGTACCGATGTTTATTTATATATCTGTTTTTATTGGCTTAGGCCGTATATATATAACATGAATTAATTTACTCCGGTGAATTACATTCATACAAAAATATTTCCCCTTGTAAGCCCCTATAATTTTTCTGCAGTGTTATAACATTTTGCCGGTGTAAGATCTTTTCAAAAAACCAATATTCTGGTTTATACAAAATATGAGTTCAAGCACCTTAAACAAATAATTTCTACCCACATATTTATGTCATACGTATTTTTCTTTCACCTTCTGTCATAATTTTTTGTGCGTATCACGCGGAACAAGTAGTGAGTGGTAACCCGTACGTAAAATAAGTGCAAGCAGCCGTATTTTCAATTATTCTCAAGTTGCAATATTATATGACGAATTTGGATTTCCCAACCTAAAGCAGATCTAATGCCGCTGTCTTCCAGATCTTCCAGTTCATATATTATTGTGTGTTGACACGTTCTCGGGATCCAGCAGGTTGGTAAGTTGATTTATTGTTTATCACGGTCTCTATAAAATACATTGGAAACATGTTAGGAAATCAAACGTAGAAAAAAAGTTATTACAAATTATATTGTCAAAAAAACAAAACGCATTTTTTTTTGCGTTCTTTTGCACTAAAGTTTTAAAAATTATTATGAGCCGCCAAAACAATTAGGCATTAAAAAATGAATGCTCAATAAAAATAAGTTTTGTCTATGATGTTATAAAGTTTCATAACTTTGTACTACAATTACAGAACTATATAAATAAATTACTACAATCGGTTTTTATAATTAGGACAGATGTCAACATTATATTTATGATATTTCGTAGTTTTTATTAATGTTTCATTTGTTTACTGTTTTCAGCTTATTTATATTTTAAATGTATATGAATATCACAATGCATATCTTACTAAACCATACCTAAATAAACAAATTGTAAAAAAATAACAAATAACAATCCGTTTTCTTAGCAACCTGAGATACCGTGCTTTTGATTTTATTTGCATAAACGCATAGGAGCTTTATCAAGTGGGGTACATAAAGAAAAAGATACAAAGTAAAGGAATAAAAAAATAGCATTTGTTACATTCGAATACATATTATAAATAAATAAATATTTTTTTGAAAAAACATCCTAATAAAAAATAAAATCGGTCTCAAGTGTTGCAAAAAATACACAGTAGTATACGAAGAAAAGAAAATTGTAAACATTCTTTTAAAAGTATTATATTTGCAAGTGAAAAAACTAAGCAATTTTTTTTTAAATATATATTTAAGTAAGTCTTAACAAATAATTCATAATAGCCAAATAAATACAGAACAAACAGTAGCAAAAAACTATTTAATTAAGAGCATCTAGTACATGCGTTAGTTAAAACAAGGGTTGAATTTAATATAAAATTGGGATTGTAATTAAAGATTATAATTATAATAATAATGGTTTATTAACAAAAATAACACTTACTTTATCTACTACATACACAGTTGGGTAATAGATTTCTTTGGATCGTGTCTAGTCTACCTAACTAGATACAACCTGTTTTAAGGCAGACATTTTTATGCCAAATAAACAATAATATTACTACCTACTAGTTAATTAACTATACAATTATACAATATTAATTTATACCATTTATTATGTGAGCATGTTTTTTAGTAAATTTTCTGATTTTTCTCGACCTAAACCCAGTAACCAATTTTTTTACAAATTTATTAAATTGAATCCGAGTCATGGTTTTGCAATGTTTGGGTAACATATTGAATATTTTGGGGCCCAGAAATCTGAAATTTCTTTTCCCGAATTCAGAGTTTGTGGTAGACCCCATGACCCATTCTCTAGTTTGACTTGTGTAGTATGGGAGTGTTCCTTTTGGGATTTGATAGAATAATTTGCTTTCGCAAACATTATTATACTAAAAATATATAATTGCCTTTTATCCAAGATCTCAAATTCCTCAAATAACTTGACGCTGGAGTACCTGATTACATATTTATTTGTACATACAGTAAAAAAATTAAACAAATCACGTTGAAATGGAAAAGAACAACTATTTTTATCTAAAAATCTACATAATAAACTATATACGTAGGTTAAAACTACTGTGAAGGATAAGAAAAAAGCAGGATAATATAATTATTATAAAATACGCATGTACTCAGAACTGTATATATAAGAATAGGTCCTAAGTATTGCAATGAATAATACAGAGTAGTATGAAAGATAGCACTTTAGAATATATATCACTTAACCTTGTTTTTAATCTAATTATGGTTTATTTTTAATTGATTGTAATAAATTTTCAAGGCAAGTTCATTTTTCAGGCACCCGCGACATACGTTGTCGGTAATTATTTCGAACGAATGTCGGCAAATAAATCTCTACAGCCAAAAAACGGGTTCTAATTTTAACACTAATAAGTTACATTTGAACGCTTTATTTTTAATCATATGTCAAATCAAAGAAACAAACACAACAATATGCACATAACTAAAGTTAATGGGTACACAATTTAATCGGAGACACGTCATTAAAATTATGTTGACTTTAATTGTATTGATTCAACCTGATTTGTTTCCGCTACCAACCTAAGGAAAATCAATCCAGTTATGTATGTGTGATTTCCAAGCATTGCGTTTTCCAAACCAGTTTATTTATATTATTATAAATCATTTTTTTATAAATTTATAATATTATATCATGTTCTTAATCGATTGATAATATTGTGAATGGTTTTACGAAAAAATAACTATTCATTATAAATTTAATATTTATAAAAAGACTAGCGGACCCGACAGACGTTGTCCTGCCCAAACGTTGGCTTGCCTGCTATGCCTGCTATTAGCTTGAATTTTTTTCAAAATAGATAAGTAGGTACCTAGGTACTTGATTATGATTGAATTCCAAAACTAAAAATTATAAATATTGAACTTAAGTGCCAAATTGTTTAAATTTTACAGGCGCCGAGGCTCAATTGGTTAGACGGCCAACCGTAAAGGTGGCGTCACGGGTTCGATTCCCGCCAGTTACAAGAAAAAAAAATCCAAAAAATATTTTTTCTCAATTGGTCTGGGTGTTGTGGTGTATTTTTCATTACCTCCTTCTATATCCCCTCTTTCCCACCTGCCGACAAGCCTCTAGATTAAGGCTTAGCAATTTTTTTTTTAAAGTAGGTTTCTAGGTATTTGTTTATGGTTGAATTCCAAAACATAAAATAATTCATTTTCAAATGTTTAATTCTTTTTTCAAATGTCCAACTTGGCTCTTCTCACCAACAGGGGTGCACTTTATTCATGAATGCGATTTTCAAAAATTTATTGAATGTCAGTTAATATTTTTTTAGTAATACCAATCCAGTAAAAATAAATAAACTAGAAGAAATTATAATGAATGTAAGGAAAGAATTTGTTTGGGATCCATAAATAGCGAATGTTGTTTGTTAACATTAAAAAACAAACTTTGTTGAAAGAAAAACAACATCCTTCCATTTTTTGTACATGCATTCTTGTAGGTCTATGAAAAAAAGATTTATGCATTTAATTTTTTTTACAGATTCTATTGAAAATATTTTAATCTGAAGTTAAAGAGCTGAAACCTTTCTTTATGCGGGTGAGATTCATCTAATTGAATTATTTCACCTACATACTAGGCAACGCCTGAAAATTTATTTTTTTTAATTTTTTTAATTTCTATGCTTCTTCATGGACCAGGTGGATTTATCAACAATATTTTGAATTTGTCCAAACCCTTGTAGACAAGAACTGGATTTAACTCCCTGGGGAGGTATAAAGCCTTAACTTCACAAACATCAACAGATGAAAGAATTAATATAGATGTTCAAAAATGGGCATAATGGTGAATGTTACACAGTGTGTGAAGTGGCCACTTAAACCAGCCGATGACAGGTCATAAGCCATGTAGATGCCTAGACTTCTATATTAGATTCTCTTAAATGTTTTTCATCTCTGTTGTAATATGTTAATAACAAATTGTGTTCTGAACCTTACTTGTACTTTACCTACCTGTACTAAATTTTGTCCATTTATTTATAAAAAGTAGGTATATACATAATTGCATTGATATATTTTTTAAAACAATTAAGAACATATAAACGTTTATCCATTCGAATATTATAAATGCGAAAGTGTGTTTGTCTGTTTGTATGTGTTTCTTTCACGTTACAACGGAGTAACCAATCAGCGTAATTTTTACATAAGACTACTTTTTGTCGCGAAAAAAACATTTTACGCCCTCGAGAAAATTGGAAGTTGAAAAATTAATAAATATTAAAACAGGAAAAACGATGCTCGGTCGCCATATAACTAACTCGTCCAAAACAGTTTTTTTTTGCATGGCGATAGTTCGAGGGCCGGTAATTGATACAGGCTACTTTTAACTCCGAAAAAACATATCTTTCCATCGAGAAAATTATTAATATTGAACGAAAAAACTAGTCAAATCACTCATTTCTCCCCAACGCAACGAGTAAAGCTAAGCGATTTGGCTTTTTTTTCATCAAGGTACGCGTCAAATTAATAAATTGACATGACGCCGACATTATATTTGCATTACAATGCAATCTAATTTAAAATGTACAAGTACAAAGCATACCGTAATTAAAGTTTTGTACAAGAAAGTGAATGAATCGTGATAAAGAATCGATTTTAATATGTTTTCACATGACACACAATAGCGTCTCAAATATAGATCGCATCAATAATGTTATTATAATAAAATGCGAGTACTTGAGCTTGAAATCGTCTGAATTTAGCTAGAGGCTCCGGATGTTTCGAATTAAACCGATGTGCGATGCGTCAATCAGATTTTTAAACGTCAATTTGTTTTGTACAATTTATTTATTTTTAAATAACAACCCATCGACTATTTTATTTTCTCAAAATTAACGCATGCGTATTTACTAACCTATTTATGGAAATCGTTTCAATACTACCTACACAAATCTCAGAGCAATAATGCGCTACCCGCTTTTAGAGATGCCATTTGGCTCTATTGCATATAACAATAGAACTATGGCTTTATGGCTTCTTGGCATTATGGCTTTTAGAACGTGGTTATTTATATTTGTGTTTTCTTTGTAAATTTTTTGTTTTTCTTTTTTATTTTGACATTTTTTAATTTTTTTTATTTTCGATGTACATGGGAATATATATATACATTTTTTATAGTAATAAGAGTTTTTTTATGTAAATAGAATTTGAGAGATAAAACTTTTTAAACCTCTTGCAAGTATGTTAAGACTATAACAAAATATGAAAAAATGTTAACATTTACATTTATCATGATAGAGCAAATGATTATAAAAAAAATATTACTATGTATGTATCTTAAATCAAATGCCTAATCCTTATTCTTGTGTATGTAAAATAATTTTAGTCTATTTTATTACATCTTATATGTTTTTAATTTCTCTTTTCTTTTCTTAAAAAAAAATGTAGTTTCTTATGTTTAACTCAATTTTATTTACAATATTTTGAGTTTGTTCTAATTTTTGTAGACAAGGACTGGATTCAACTCCCTGGGGAGCTGTTTATATTAACATATTACAACAGAGATGAAGAACATTTAAGAAAAGATAATATAGAAGTCTAGGCATCTACAGGGCTTATGACCTGTCAATGGCTGGTTTAAGTGGCCACTTTACACACTGTGTAACATTCACCATTCTGCCCATATTTGAACATCTATATTCCTTCAATTCTTTCATCTGTTGATGTTTGTGAAGTTAAATAGCTGAAACCTTTATTTATGCGGGTGAGATTCATCTAATTGAATTATTTCACCTACATACTAGGCAACGCCTGAAAATTTATTTTTTCAATTTCTATACTTCTTCATGGACCAGGTAATTTATCAACAATATTTTGAGTTTGTCCAAATTTTTGTAGAAAAGGACTGGATTCAACTCCCTGGGGAGCTGTTTATATAAACATATTACAACAGAGATGAAGAACATTTAAGAAAATGTAATAAAGAAGTCTAGGCATCTACAGGGCTTATGACCTGTCAATGGCTGGTTTAAGTGGCCATTTTACACACTGTGTAACATTCACCATTCTGCCTATATTTGAACATCTATATTCCTTCAATTCTTTCATCTGTTGATGTTTGTGAAGTTAAAGAGCTGAAACCTTTATTTATGCGGGTGAGATTCATCTAATTGAATTATTTCACCTACATACTAGGCAACGCCTGAAAATGTTATTTTTCTCTCATTTTTTCTCGAATTTTCTCGAATCTCACCCGCATAAATGTTTTTTTTGTTTATATTGAAACTGGGCAAACATAAATATATTCTCATATGTGCTCTAAAAATAACAATGTACAATGTACATATATTTCATTTATAAATTTTGCACGCATGAACGGCTCTATGAGCGATGGTGCGTTATTACTCTAAAACATTTAATTCTATAATATGGTCACCTAATTATAATATTCATATAACGTGGATTAAATCGGTGCAACGTAAACTTTTAAAATCGTTAATATTTAGAATCGGATCAAATACTTTCATAATCAACTACGAGCATTATGATCGTCTACTTTCGTCACTTTTTCGAACTTTTTATTTGTACTTAAAAATTTAAATAAATAAATAATTTATACATTGTATATTGATTCGTTCAGATTATACGACTTCATTATTATTTGTTATAAATAGCTTCTTGAGTATCAGTGTAGATCACGAAACGTGAATTGTAAGTAACGATTGAGCAATAAATCAGATTGTGATGGAAGTTTGCTCTGCCTATATTTTGAATGGTCCGGTCCATATAGAAAGCAGTCAAACGCAATAAAACTGATTAATGCGAGGCAAATACCTTTTAAATAATAAGTTTATTTTCTATGCAGTATTCTCGGGGATATGTAGATGGCCAGATTACAAAAAGCTCGCCGGAACACTATAAATCTCTCTTCCCTGGTTAAGCTTCCGGAGTGCTAAAGCGCGGAGTACAAAGTATGAAGTATCGAATATACTGTAGTGAAGCATAATCGGTGTAAGTATTGTGAATTCATCAATATTATAATTAACATTAGCAGCGGCTAGAAATATTTCCTCTTTTTAAAAAATTGTTTACTCAACAATAATATTTTTTTTACCAGTAGAAACAAGATAATTTCCTTCCAACAGCAGCAAAAAAGTTAAGCCTTTTTTATTGTCTCTAACAAGATAAATTTGTATCGAGAAACACTAATAAAAATGCCAAATTATTTATTGGGTGTTTTTGCCAACATTCAATTTAATGACTGATTATTTTTTTTAAATCATCGAAAGCTGATACATAAAACATAAGCCCTGTAAATGTCTAGACTTAGACTTCCATATTCCCTTATTTAAGGTTTTCTCCATCCCGTTGTAATTTGTTAATAAAACATATGAATTTTAATTTTTTTAATAATTTAATTTATATTGTTCATTTTATATAAATGTGTATTTTGTTAGTGTTGACATATTGTAATTGGTGAAAACCAAGAAGTGTATTTTTTTGTTTAATATTGATGTTTTTCAAATGCAATTTTTAATTGTTTTTAGTCCAAACAAATAAAAACAAACGAAAAAAAATGTTTTATAATAAATTAATTTCTTTGTAATAGATATTCATAGCAATAATATATAGATGTAAATATTTGTCAGTAATTTAAATACCTAATAATATTAATGGCGCAAGCAAAAGAAAAATCTTTTAATACTTATAAATAATTTCTAATATATCCTGAAAAGTGGGGAGGGTCCGATGTCTTGCATGATATCGGCTGTCTCAGGGCGGGTATAAACTAAGCAGCTTAGTTAAGCTTTTACAGTAATATGTATGGGTATAATTGTAAAAGGACAACAACTAATAATTCAAAGAATGTACAAGTTCCACAAAGGCATGTCAATATCAGTCAACAAAACAAAAAGTCTTACAATATTCAGACAACATATACATATGGTGTTAGCTGGCTACTGGTGAAGTCCGAGAACAGGTCAACAAAACATCAACTGTGTCGGCACGGTCTGAGGAATGTAATATGGAGAAATAAAAATTTGCGTACCGATAGCTTCAATTTCAAATTAAAAATGATTGGTTTGGAAATGAATATTCATAAAACAAAGATTATGAGTCCAACGGGGGGAGACATTTTCATTAACAATAATAAAATCGTAGTGGTTGATAAGTACATATATCTAGAACACAAAGTCAAACTTGGCAAAGATAACCAAACAGTGGAGTTGCCAAGAAAAATAGGACTAAGTTGGGCTGCTTTCGACAAACTAAAATATATTTTTTTAAATAAAGAAGTCTCTATATGCTTGAAAAGACGAGTATATGAATCGTGCATATTGCCGGTGAACACATATGGACTAGAAACCATGTCTGTAACTCAAAAAAGTAGCCATAAATTAAAATACACGCAACGACCCATGGAAAGACAGATGCTCGGTGTATGTCTAAGAGATAGAATAAGAAATGAAGAAATAAGAGTCGTAGATATCATGGATCGTCAAGCAAAATTTTAATGGCAGTGGGCAGGACACTTGGCGAGGCAAAATTATGGCAAGTGGACACACAGAATAATAAATTGGAGACGATGAGCTAAAAAAAGAAGTTTTGGAAGGCCAGAAAAGATGGATCGATGACATCGCTTCATTTGTCGGTAAAACATGGATGATAAAAGCGGGTGATAGGAAGGAATGGAAATTTTTGGAAGAAGAAAAATAAGTATCGATAGCAAGGTTAAAATATACGAAACATATGCAAGATTCATTACAACGTATGTTGTGGAAGCGCGGGCTGACACTGTTTGTTCCCATAAACCACTAAGAACTACCAAAATGAAGGTTTTAATGTCTAATACTCGAAGAAAGCTCCGAATCCGTCCTACTGTAATTAGAGGTACGTGTGAAATAGAGGATATAAAGGCTATAAAGCGATCCAGACGAAAACACTGGAGGAACCATGTGGGCAGGATGAGCAGTGACAGACTTATGTTCGCTGCAGCCAATGAAATCCCGTCTAGATAACGTCCTCCTGGAAGACCACCCAAGGGATGGAGGAACAGTTGGACCTCGTCGTCTCCGAACAACTAGTTGTCAATACCACAGATCTCAGAATCTCTTAAAAGGTGAAGAAGGACTAATTATATAAATCGTAAATTAATTTTTAAGTCCCGGTAGTACCGGGACTGTTCAAAAAGAGACCAAACTCACGGCAAAAAAAACTTCTTGAAGATATTTAATATTTGGACAATCTCAAAATATTGTAATAAAACCAACTGGTCCAAGAAAAAGTTTAAAAATTTGAAAATTGTTTTCAGGCGTTACCTAGTATGTGAAATAATTCGATCAAATGAATTTCTTCACAAGAATAAAGATTTCAGGTATTTAACTGCACTTAAATCAATAGATAAAAGAATTGATGAAATGCGAATGTTCAAACATAGGCAAAATAATTAATGTTACACACTGTGTAACGTGGCCACTTAAACCAGTCAATGACAGGACATAAGCCCTGTAAATGCCTAGACTTCTATATTCCCTTCTCTAAAATAATCTCCATTATCTGAGATAATAAAAAACACGGAAAAGGCTCATAAACTGAAATAAAATTATCCTGAAAGATTATGGAAAATCTAGAATAATTTCGTACCTAAGCAATACTGTTACGTAAAATAAAGAAGTTTTATCAATTATTTAATTAAAATTATTTATTGACAATTCTTTATGGAATTCCATTGTACTGATGTAATAACTTATTTTTACATATAAGTTATTAATTTAAAAAATACTTGGTACACTTCCACTCAATTATTTTGTGAAAGCGCTAATTGGTCAAAATAATTAAGTGGAAGTGTACCAAGTATTTTTTAAATTAATAACTTATATGTAAATAAAAGTTATTACATCATTTTATCAATTAGTTTAGCAATAGCATTTCGCAATCTATGCTTATAAATTTCGCATGCTAATAAAATGACATACACAAAAATAGCAATAATTACACCACCAGCATAGAGTAGGTACAGTCTGCCCTGACACATCTCCGCTATAATATTATATAAATAACCAGTAGTGTCAGCATGACTGGAGGCAAGTTAATAGCATCCGAGAAAGTTCGTCAGGCTTTCCGCTCGATTTTATTCCACGTCCAACTTTCTTGAAGACGAACGCAAAAAAAGTGCACCAGAAAATCTCAGTGTACTTCAGCCGAGCTAAATGCGATTCTGATCAATTAGAAAATACACAATTATTTCAATTTTCTTGCCATTAACCTTTCTACAATTCTACAATGATGTGCATGTACCTATTGGAGTAAAAATCCGCTTTTTAACAAGAATAACCCGCGCAGCGTTTGTTTTAGAGGCTTGTCAGAAGGCGGAAGTGAGGATATAGAAGGCATTTATGAAAAATGCACCACAGCACCCAGACCTATTGAGAAAATATATTCTTGGATCTTTTTCTGGCAACTGGCGGGAACCTAACCCGCGACGTCAATTTCACAGTTTATAACAATATATAAATTAATTCAACCAGCAATGCGATACATTCAAAACTCAGATTAAAAAGATAAGATTACCAGTGAGTAGAGGAACAGAATGTCAAAACTCATTATGCATGCAAAGGTTTTAAATTTTAAGATGAGTTACCTTAAGAAATACGTTCTTGATTTAAAAATATATAAATGAAATGTTATGTTATTTAATGTTTTTATTAATTCATAAAATCAAAAATATTTTAAGTTTGTCCAAATTTTTGTAGACAAAGACTGGATTCAACTCCCTGGGGTGAATGTTACACAGTGTGTAAAGTGGCCACTTAAACCACCCAATAACAGGTCATAAGACCTGTAGATGCCTAGATTTAAAACATAAACAGTAGGCCGTCTAACCAACTGCGTCACGGCACCTGTCTTTTCAACTATGACGGAGATCTTTACAACGTAATATGTAAGGGGATAAGGATTGTCGAGACTGCTATGATATTTTATGATTTAAATTATCACTTTTTACGCCGTCCAAATAACCATCATTTTTAAAGGTTAAAAAAAAATTACTGTCACAATCTGTATCTTTATAAATTTGATATTTTTTCATCCATTTTTGTCATACAGCATACACTTATATGAGTTGTTTTATTTATATTTTATTTCATTTATTTATTTATATAAAGATAATAATAACGTATCTAACTCTATGAGGCCAAGAGCCCTGTGTTGAGTTGGGATAGAACAAAATAAAAAGTGGAAGCATGTATATTATTAAAGAATACTGCAGATAAAAAATATTACATAAACATGAATTTCGATAAATATCTGGACTTTGATGATGTCCCAATAAGCCATGTAACGTGGTACCTTTTAAACGCTTTATCCAATGAGTGCCCAATGTTCGATAGGCCGAGATGGAAGCTGGAATGCAAACTGAACACTAGGATTGCTGCGACAAATAACCTAGCTGGGCTTCTGAACTGTAATGATACACATAGAGAGACTGTTCGATTTATTACAGGGACGATCAAGCAAGCTAAGTTATTTAATGGTGATATAAATATTACAATTTTTTTAATGAATCAATATTTGTATAAAAAACTAGATATAATTTGTAACGATAAATAGTCGTATTAGATAATCAAAAGTTATTAAACGTAGGTCACCATCAATCTTCACTGTTATCACGGTATAATTTTACTTTATATAAGGTATCGACTGGCGTATAAAACACACTCTTTAACTTTCCAGACATAAATAATCGCTTGCAGACGATAAATTCCGTGCTGCAGAAAAGCAACTCGGAGTGTTTTCTTAGTGACCAATAGCTAGTGCAGTGGCGAAACACTCTTCAGAGATGCCAATCTGCTATCACCACTACTCTATATCTACCACCACATCACTAGTGACTCTAGAGGAAGGCGGGCCAACCAAGAACAGTGGATAAATCGAAACAAAATAATATTGAACACTGCGAATGTTCTAACCAACCTACTGCCACCGCAACTCTGTACCTATCACATCTAGGGGAAGGTAAGCTAACTGTGAACGATAAATATATCCAATTCAACGAGAAATAAACTTTCCACTTTTTACATGCCTAGCACCCTTTTTTAGACCAAGAGTTTTGTCTATTTGTTTCGCATTTAATAAAAATATATATTTTCTTGGGGGGGTCCGAAAGACCTTACGGAACCCCGCTGGCACAGAACTAAAAATAATTAAAAATTTCCACTATAACAATCATTATAACATGGCAATTTCCATCGAAAAGACAAAATATACGACCCTCTCTTAAGTACCCAAAACCTGTAACCTGACTGAAGTACAAACCTCCGGCCAGGTATATGCCAGATATTTAGGCATATACCTGGCCGTAGAAACTGAGCTGTGTGAAAA